>NC_079390.1:7974151-8159151 GCF_029220125.1 Pseudoliparis swirei
TGGTTCAAGTTTTTTTGCATTTTAAGAAACAAACTAATACTCGGCTCTCCAGATGAATGCAATATTGTTTGATATCTGGCTTTTTAGATTTGGTCATCTATTTTTTCATATTTACTACATTCAGACGTATCCTTACCCAACGAGCTCAACAGTTATCTCCTTTGTTATTTACACACAAATAAGAATATGCTCCACTCAAAGCTAAAGATCGTAGGTTATCAGGCCTCACTCAGTCTGAGCAAGACACTGGCTCTGTTGGACATCTCAACGAGTAGGCCGAACCCTTTTTATGACAAATAATACTCAATACGTTGTGGTTTTGCAGTTTAAATCAAGCCGTACCTTAGAATTTTTATTAAAAATCGATCTAATGCCTGGATCCTCCGACATGGGAAAGACTCGCCTGACAGCAAATTCTTAGATAGGTGTAATGTTGTTGTTGTTGTTGTTGTATATCTTTACGGCTGTGGTTGAGCTAACTCTACTTTGACCTCAGGCTTGCTCTGACTCTTACATCTGTCCTACCAGCTGAGACGCACTTCTGAGACGGCGTCCGTTTCCCCCCCGGGCTCCTCTCCTCTCCTCGGCTCCCCTCACCGGCTCATCTGTGTAAGTTGCCATGGTTACGCTGACACAGCTGTGGTGACACCCTCAGCTGTCACATCGTTCAATCGAAATATAACCGACAGCGACAGACGCACAAAGAGTCCCTGAAAGCTCTTCCTGGTCTGCTATCTGTCCCCCTGCCCCCCCGTGTGAGCCTTCATACGAGGGCGACTGCAGCACCTTCAAGCATTCGTCACTTCAGAACCTTTTATGTTGATGTAACCGTCTCACCCGGCAGTCTGTTTTATGTTTATGTTTATCATCACACCTCTCTGTATTTTCTGTTTGTCCATGTTGCTTCCTCGACCTGTGCGTCTCTTTGTATGCACACAGGTTTTTTTAATACAGTTTTACATTTCCTCTCCTCTCTCCCTCTCTCTCTCTCCCTCTCTCTTCCAGTCTAAAGCTGATGTTTTGGACTATAAGCAGCTTGCAGCTCTGCCTAGGGTCAAAGCCATATATGACATCCAGAGGCCTGACATCATCCCTTATCAGACCGACCATGCACACACACACCTCTCAGATGACACTCTGGAGCGATACAGCTGCGGACAGGTACACACACACACACAAAGACACACACACACACACACACACACACATACACCACTCAATAATGAAGGTTACAGTGGGCTAGTCTGAGTTTGTTACGACAAACAATTTAATGGCAGTAAACTGATCACTTTTGTTGTCATAATAATAAGAAATATATATTTTTCTTCTCATCCAGTCATTGGGCTCCATATCACCATGCTCTCATGTAAGTCCATCCAACTATTTCATTCCAGAGGTTTGCTTATGGTAATAGTTGTACTTGGAATCAACGTACTTGGAGGTATATTAATGCCGATTTAGGAACGGTAAAGACGGTAAAGTTGATTTTGAGGGTTCGACTATCTGCAGCAGGGATCGGCCCCAAAGGGCCAAACACGAGGCATGTTGAATACAGTTTATTATCCACAGCACTATCTGTTGGAAGCCTTCTGTAACAGTTTAGCTGTTTTGTAATAGTTGTTTTCATCCTGTCAATCCAACTCCCCTCACCTGCCTCTGATCACTCCCTCGTTAGTCCCTCATTCCATTCACCTGGTCCTCACGCCCTTCTCACCTGCAGCCCATCCCCTCATTAGTCCCTCACTATTTAGCTCCCTCACTTCCACTTGTCCTCTGCCAGGTTGTCTTGTGTTTTCGTGCCAAGTTCTCCAGTGTTATTAGAGTTTATTCCTGACCTGCCTGTTCTGACCCTGCCTGCCTGCCCTGACCTCTGCCCCCTTTTTGGACTTGTTTGCTTCTTCGACTGATCTCCCGGTTTTGACCCAGCCTGTTTCCAACCAAAGACAGTATTCTTTGTGACTCCTGTCTGAGTCGTGCTTTTGGGTCCACTCTAATAGCGCCATGACACCTTCATTCACAGAGAGCCACCGACACGCTTTAATCTCCACATCAACCTCTCTCTTGTATTGGGACTAAATTCAGGGCTCCAGACTGCGACCAAATGGTCGCATTTTGCGCCTAAAATTAGACACAGTGCGAGAAAATTTTTCATCAACTCGCATGCGACCGCGACAATTAGTCATAGTTCTTTTTTTTGTTAAATATTTTATTTGTGTGTGCACAAACTTGTTCTTATTCTAGTGGTATTAATGCCTGAATGACTGGTTTGCTAACCGACGTGGTTAACTAAGAAGAAGAAGAGAGGAAGACGAAAGGAAAAAGGGCAAAAAGTGTGTTGTGTGTGTGGGTGTGGGTGTGTGAAAAGGGTAAATAGCGCGAAAGAGCTGCACACAGGGGGGCCGCAGGCAGGGGCGAGGATCCTCACGTGAGAGGCGGCCGAGTCCCGTCTCCCGTCCCCATCTCAGTCCATGGGGGCGACACTCACGCACTCCACATGTCAGCCTACAGGCCACATGTTGACGGTAAACGCATTCGATAGATTTTATTAAAGATTTTGATAGATTTAAGTGACAACATCGGTTTACAAAGTTGTTTTGCAAAAGTTAACAAAAAGAACCACGTTTTTAAACATGATGTTTTTTTCAAAAATGTCGACAAACAATAAGTCTGAGATTTAGCTTAATTTATACAAACATTAAAATTTTTTGGGATGGACCAGGAAGAGTTTAAAATAGTCAGTCTTTTGTTGTATTAAAAAAAAAAAGTGTATATATTCCCCAAGAGTTCCAAGGAAAAATATATGCAGATGTTGTTCATAATACATAAAAATAATAACATAACAACAATTTTAATGTATCAATATCAATTTTTTCCAGTTAAGTAAAAAATGTTTTTTAAAGAAATCGGTAATTTCTTTTCTTTAATGTTTGAGTTATTATTATATATGTATCTCATAGTCCAGGCACAATACAATAAATATGCAATATGCTCCTTCATTGTGTGATCGGGGTGATCGGTGGTGAGCAGCAGATACTGATTTCAGTGATCGTTGATTCGCAAAACCTGATCATCATCATCTCATCAAGATGGTTCAAACCATTGAAACGGAATAGATAGTAATATTTCTTTTGATTCCGCAAGTAATATTTTTTTTTGATGTTCTACCAAAACTAAATTCTCATTGGTGAGGGTGTGGTGGTGTGGTGTGTGTGTGTGAGCGGCTCACGCGTGTGCGCATTCGCACGCGCTCGGCGCAGCGGCGCGCGATGGCTGCCTGTTGAGCCGGGGGGGGACGGGGGACGGAGTTGATTCACAACTACTGGAGTTGATAGATAAGCTGTCTTCTGTCTGATCAATACACAACTGTGAGGTGCGTGAATGACAAGATCGACTCAGCTGCTTCGACTTCAGCAACTGCTCGCCACCCACTCAACCAGGAATGCGGGAAAAACCAGGAAAATAAAAGTAAATTTTCTGCTTAATTTTAAAAATTTTAAGTTAGTTTAAGTAAAATAATATGCAGAAAGTAGGTCTGAAATTCCCCATTATACAGTTGTACACATTTCTGTCGTTGTGTAGATTAGATAAATGTGATACACAATCTCGAAGAGTTGGAAGAGGTTTCCGTCTGTTTCCATTCTTTTTGCTCAGCTTAGCTAACCAGCTGCTCCAGCTCCATGTATATCAAACAGATATAAGGGGAATCGCTCTTCTCCTCTAACTGTTGGCAAAAACGTGACTGAGTGTCATGTCAATGTCAAACTACTGCATGTGCGTGTGTACAATAGTATCATTTAAACTCCATCTCAAAACATACCTGTTTGCACTGGCATTTGGTTCATTTGAATATTCTATGTCCTGCTTTGTATCTTCTCTGTTTATTTATTTTATTGCACCATCTTTAACTGTGTATCGTACTTTGCTCTTTTAACTGTTGAAATGTGTCGGCCCCTGTTGTTGACACATTGTTCTAATTGACTACTGTACTGCACTTTGTGACACTGTCTGTGATAAGTACAATATAAATAAACTTTTCTTACTTACTTACTATGCAATTATACAATATTAAACTGCTCTCAACACGATTAAAATGGTGTTTTGAAAGGATCCTTGTGTCGGCTCCTGTGCTGCATTTAGTAAATGAAAGCACATTCTCTCAGATGGCCTCTCTCTGTTTCTCTTTTTTGATGTCCAGGATCTCTTGGACGGTTTGGAGGGGAGAACGCGGCGTTCCTCCAGCTCTGCTTTCACTGAGTCCCCTGCACACAGTCGCCACGGAGGCTCCCCAATGCATTGTTATCTCCCCGGTAATGTGCCCACTCAAGCAGAGACACGCGTACACACACACACACACACACACACACATGCACACAGAAAGTGTGAGGTCCCTAACTGCCGACGAGCTCTTTGAGTGGATGCAACAAGGGGTGTCATGTCCCGTTCCCTGACACAAAAAGACACATCCATGTACTTCTCCAGGTTATCTGTCTGTCTGTCTGTCTGTCTGTCTGTGGGGGGCGTGGGCCATTCTGTTGCTCATGGTTTGGTTTCCCTCACTGTGATTGGCTGCGCTGGCTATAGGCAATGAGAGTGGCAGGAGTTCACCCTATTACAGTCAGCCTGAGCCCAGGGGTACCACACCCACCACCACCACCTTCCAAGCCCCCAAGCATTTCCATGTACCAGGTAGGCCGTCATCCGTAACGCTGACTGACCTCTGATCTGTTTGCTAACCTGAAATTACCCACATCAGATCGCAACCGCACACACCCTCCTGATATTTACTCATACTGAGAGCCCAGACTCAGTTATCATTAACACACATTCTAACCCCAGATCAGCTGTTCCCCTAACATACATACAACATCATTCCCAGTGAGCCTGACCATGGTAATATGACATTTTTATCAGCATTATTATAAATTCTGAAGTTAATTGTTAAAAAAGTCACAATTTGTTTTTTTTATAATCAATTAATCAACATTTATGAAGCAAATCTGCCAAATGTGAGAATGTGTGGCTTGCACGTGTTTTATTTTTGAGTACTTCTTTAGGTTTTGATTTGGAATGAACTAAAAGAAAGAAAGAAAAGTTGAGGCTGTGGAAAAAAAAATCAGTTTTCTTTCCTTTTTCACTTTATAATTTATGAAGATTCATCAATAATTACAAATATTTGTGATTTGATTTTTGATGCCCCAAGAAATTTCCCACACCATCTCAGCAGAATGAAGTCATCCGTCCGTAGAAATCGCAGCAGTTATTCATATTTCATTGTTCTCCCGCGGGGAGTCCGTCTGATTTATCTCACCGTACGAGTGCTTTAATGTAACTAACGAATGCCAGTTCATTTGATTTAAACACTTCATCAACCCTCCGTTTTATCAAGTGAAGGCCTCTCTCCTCCCTGGATGTTGTTCTGTCTTTGTTCCTTCCTTTGAAAAGGTCTTCACCTTTCACTGCAAGCCGTACATTCGGTTTCCCTCCATCCTTTCCTCTCACTGCATGTTCCCTCTGTTTTTTTCCGAGGCTGTTATTCCCCGCCAACCCCAGCAACATCCCTCTCTTCATGCTTTTCCACTTGGAACAAAATGTGTTTGGTAGATGCTTTTATACAAAGTGCCTCACAGCATCACATGCGTTTACAAATTTAGCATGGACATCCCGTTGGGAGTTGGACCTCTAACTTTAGCAGATTTAGTGGCACACTGTGCAGAACTTGGACATATGTGTAAATGTTATTTTTGTCATGCTAGTTGTTTAATTGCAGCTGCTGACACCAATTCTTTTTTTATTCACTGTAATGTGTATTGCTTTTCCAGCACTCATAACTGAGTGATTATACAGAATAATCCACCAACCAGAGCCACAAGGTCCCACATGCTCCTTTCATTTCTAGGTTTCTCCCTGTTTTCCTCTGCCTCTCCATCCAGCCCTCTATCCACCCTTCAACTGCTCTCCTCCCTCTTATTCATTCCTGTGCCATCTGCTGCTCTTTCCAGTAATACGCCTGTGAATCTGTATTAATCAGCCTGGATGCACGGCACTGTCGCCCGCCGTGGCAGTTTGTCCCCCATGCTGTCAGCTTTATGGTTAAGGAGACTGTAAATGTATCCAACTCATTTGGAGGGACGGGTTTAGTCAGGAAATCCACATTCCTCTATACCCACTCTTCGCTTTTGCCCGCCACACTCATCATTATGTTGCTTTTGTTCTCAGCTTCTGAGGAAACCAACATCTACAGGAAACCCCCCATCTATAAAAGAAAAGGTCAGTCGATTCCTCACAATGTTGTGCTTTTTATAGCTTTTATTAGCTTTTATTAGTCTACCTGTTCGTCAGTTGCTTGTCACAGTTAACGCCGTCTCAGTAAGAAACATGCCGCCGTCTGTCTGTTTGAGAAAAGATACAACGAACATCTGGAGCTTCTTATGACATTCGGTTGTCCAAAGAGAAGTAGTCAGAGGAAGTACACAAGCCCGATGCAGCCACCGTGTTTCTAATATTATGTCTGCTTTTAAATAGCAGATTGAAACCATTTGGATTCAGCTTCTCAAATGTGATTTGCTGCTTTTCTCTGTGTTATACAATTAAAGATTAGATACGTTTGGATTTTATGCTGGAGTTTAAATACAGTGTACTGAGGTTGTATGTAAAAGCTAATGAGTCAGCATGTCTTGAAGGAAGGAGGTCATCTAACTGTTAGGAAAACTCCAAACAGCCTTTTCGACGGCTTGAATTACGATACATTCCAGCTGTTTAAAAGTTACAAATATTAGTGTGTACGTAAGTGAGTAAGCGTTACACGGTAATCTGATGCGGAGTGGATTTGTGAGTAACCTTGTCATATTTTAGGGTGGATGGATAATGGAGTTGCAAGTAGAAAGACATCAACGCATCCTCCAAACTGTGCAATAAAGAAACCACCAAGTGGCTTCAACAGACATGGAAGTTTTCAATGCTACATATAGTTAGTTATAAGCCCTGAACACCAACAGGTAACTCCCACTGTATTATCACTGGGAGGCTTCATAGCAGCCCCCATACTGACCTTGATAACGGGAGCATATCTGTTATGATGTGACCGATCGATATTCAAAGTGAAATTCAGTGTTTCTGCTGCAAAGAACACGGGAATCGCAGGAATCCCCGACTTTATGTTACCTTGAAATAAAATATTTTTGTATTTGGTTAAAGTAACATTACATGCGCAACAATAAAAATAACAATAACAAAAATTAAAAAAATTGTGCCGACTTTTATGCGATTTTATAGCGCATTGCGCCTCCGCCATTGACATCGGGGGTCTGTCGCTAAATAACTCGGGGTAGCAGGCCGCCGCATGGCGGATGCGATCTTCCTTGCTTTCTTTGATTGCGCAATGTCATATGTCATATACCAGTCCGCAGCAGCCAGTCCGCGAGCGAAGGCGCGTAAGTCTCGACAATGAAATCGTCCAATGTGAATTATGAATATGTAGCTTTTTGGTGTGTATCTTAATATTGTACTTTGATCACAATATTGTATTCGAACATTATTTGAACAACACGTATATAGGCTGAAAATATAAAGGTTATCTTAGCGATAAATATGTGTCATTCTTTTTAATGTTGTCATTCTTAGCATTATATCACAATGAATAAATATCAAAAAATATAAAATTGTAAAATCTTTGAATATTTTATTGTGAATGTTGACATCATTTCGTTTGACATCGCCTGGTCATCAATGACTTCGATGCGCATGGCATCTAGAGTAACTGGGTAATAATCTACTGTAAAGTAAAAATACCTCCAAACACGAAACTGAGAGTAAAAAAAAAGGAAAAACTAGAGGAAGGGAAAGGAAGGATTGATTGCAAAAAATAACAAAGATGATTGTTGGGGTCTACGAGGGAGAAGAGTCTTAAACGAGAGATCAAACAAAAAATTGAATTGCGTCTGACACATATCACATTGTCCCTCAATTAACGAATAATAGATGATACAAAAGGGGAAGTAAAACTGAGAGAAGCAGTGCCAAATCCTCTGAGTGTGTCGGCGATCCATCAGCGCTCAGGTGGCGGCTCCTAAAGACATACAGTTCCTCACAATCACCTCTGGATGATTTACGCTGAGCTACAAAGTGCTGACAAACCTGAGCAGGCAATCTGGGCTGTGTGGGGGAGAATTTTAATTTACCCCACAAATCTTTTGTGGAGCAGTTTTCATTTCAAGGCAAAGTTCCATAATCGGGTATTTATGTTGTATATTTAGTACCGTGACGTATGGCACAGTCAAAACTCGCTGCAGCTCAAAAACAAACTTTTTAGAGCTACTCGAGGAGGCGTCGGGTTACATGACCGGACGCAAAACAACTGAGAAAGATGGCGAGAGTTTGTGAAAACAAGTGATTACAGAGGATTACATATCTGTTTTAGATGTAAAAGTATGAACAGGATTGGGGTGGAGGAAGCTGCCTCGACATCTATGCACGGCAACTGATCCTGAAAAATGGATGAATGCATTTGTCTTTGTTAAATAAATATTTTTTATATTTTTTTTATAAATGACCTCAGAAAAGAACAAATAGGGGACAGATTGCTTCCTTGTTTTGGTCCAAAGACTAAAAGTCACATTCATACATACACAGCATCAATCGAAAATATGACCTTTGTTATATGTCACCGTGTTCTCTTTT
Source organism: Pseudoliparis swirei (assembly GCF_029220125.1). Lineage (NCBI taxonomy): Eukaryota > Metazoa > Chordata > Actinopteri > Perciformes > Liparidae > Pseudoliparis > Pseudoliparis swirei. The sequence goes on from NC_079390.1 coordinate 7,982,828, forward strand.
CGTTGTCTAACAAAAGCCACAAAAGCCCTTCAACAATGTTCTTAAAGATACTGCGTCCTTTCATCCTTACGAGGAAATCAACACCCTTGACAACTTTGCTTGTGCATTATATCCAATCACGTCTTCGCTGATCTTCTTTTCCGTTCTCTGTTCCCTTGCTTTTGATGCCTTCTCCTCCTCCCTTCCTCCCCCCTGCTGAGCCCTCCCCTCTCTGTAAGTAACTATGCTACTTTGTCCGTAGCTCATGGACTCCAAATCCTCAGTGAATCATTTTTAGAGACCAACAGTAAACAAACAAACAAACAAACCAATTAATTTTTGTTGAAGCAAAACATGTTTTACAATTCTTGCCCCATGGTTGACTTTTCTCTTGTTATTTAAAAAAATGGGAATCAGACTAGGAATGCTTCTGGTAAAAAAAATAAAAATGTATCGCAAATTGTGTTGAGGAATTCAGCAACTTATCTCTCTTCTTCTCTCATCATCTCTCCCTCAGACATGTCCGCCTCGACAACAGCCAATAAGAGTAAGACCAATGAGAACCTCCTCCATTCCAGTGGCCTTTCCACCTCCAACTGTAACAGCATGTACCACCCCGACTCCAACTATTACCCGTATACTGGCTCTCCTAAAGGTGCTGCTGCTGCCTCTCGTTCTGAAACTCAAACTTTGGCAACAACCCATGCTTAGAAACACATATTTACACTTCCCATCCCTCTCTTCCTTTCGTTTCCTCAATCTCTCTCTCTAGTCTCCAGAGTGAGGAGGTTTTCGTCCGGAGGAGAGGAAGATGGATGGAATCACAACATAAACAAGGTTAGAAAGGAAGACGATCCCCAGCGTCTCCCTTTTTTATATTTGAAATGTGTTTGTTAATATTTAATGAGCTAGTTAATTAAATGCTTCTTTCCAACCCCACCAGCTGGACATAATAAGGAAGGATGCTCCTCTCTCCTTCTAGCATTTCATAATCATCCATCCTTCTGTCCAGACATCAACCATCACTTTTCCTTGTCTCCTTCTGCCTTGTTCCGCCACCATCTATTGACCTCTGCATCCATCCCACTCAACTTGTATTGCTCCTTCTATCTGTCCGTTTCCCCGCCTTCTTTTCTGGCCCCTTTATTTAACCCATCATTCTCTCCCTCCCTCCCTCCCCACAGGGAATTGGCAGGATGATCCTGAAGGAGGAGATGAAAGCGCGGTCAGCTTGTCACGACAATGACCAGTGGGGGAGCAGATGCAGTTCCCGCTGTAGCAGCAGGGAGGCGCTGAACAATCTGGGATACGGCTCAATCAACGGCTGTAAGTCTGTGGTTGTGAGGGGGGGGGGTTTGTGATTTCCTAAATCTGCCAGTAAGGGTTGGTAGATTTACTCCATTTACTTCATGAGGCAAACTTTACTTCACTGTGCGTGATAGTTTCTTGGTCTTTTGTGAATTAGCACTAAATACAAAGTTGACTACTGAGGCGGATGAATGACATTTATTTTGTATTTATTTGTTCACAAACGAAAGTACTTCCAAAGTTGACCATTTATCTATTGATGGCAGTAAATGAAAAAGAAAGGGATTACCAAAGTTAATACAATTAATGTCATATAATATATATATATATATATAAGAACTGCATGCTATTAGGCATTAGTTTTAATATGAGAAAACACTTCATTCATCATTTACAAAGCATTGTTCCCCACTTTATAAATGATGTATTCACCATCTGTAAATGAAGTATTCTAAAGTTATTATAAAGTATTAGCGAGCCATTGGACCAGAGAGAGACTTCTCTCGGCCACTGCTGCCTCTAACATGACTAAATATTACAGAGACAAACAAACATAAACGGTAACCCTTTATAATAACTGCACGCTATGAAGCATTATATAATACTTCATTTACAAATTGTGAATACATTCTTCCTAAAGTGTGGAACAACGCTTTATAAATTATTTAATTAAGTGTTGACTCATACTTAACTAACACTTCATAGGCTGCAGTTTTTATAAAGAGTTACCAGAATTACAATTCCCATGATGTTCTGGCAAGTCAGACGATCACAAAATGACTTTACAACATTCATGCAACATGAATATAGATGTTGAGAAATTTCAGTTTGGACCACAGTGGTGGGCCGACTGACGGACTATAAAAAGTGGTTGTTACAAGCGTAATGTATCCATCATCTGTAAGCATTGACTTTGTAACTTAAGTCTGCGTTAGGGTCAAGAATGTGGCTCATGGCTGACATAGGATCAGGTTTCAGTTTGTGTAACGATGATATTGTGGCTGCTGTGGTGAAGGTTAGAGGTTAGGAAATGAATCAAGTCACCTTAACAGGAGGATGAATGTGTGTCTTATTGTGATGCTGAGCAAGCTGTAGTGGGGGGGGAGTGTCCCCGTAATAACTCTCCCATTGATCCCATTCCTCATTGCATTCAGCACGAGTAAGATCGGGACAAAGATGGAGCGACTGGGAGAAAGAAAGAAAGAAAGAAAGAAAGACAGTGTTTTGGTCAAATGGGAATAAAAGAGAGGGCGTTATAACAGGGGAGCCTGAGAGAGAGTGAGCGAGATAGAGAGTGAATTAAATTCAAAAGAGAGAGGGAGTGAGGAGCTAAAGCAATTTGGAGCTGTTCAGAGAAGATGCATGACATGGAGCCAAGGAGGTAAATCAGGGTCAGAGAGCGGTGGAGAGAGGGGAGATTAGCTATGGGCACCGGGAGGTCAGACAGAGAGAGGTGTTGACAATGTGGGTGTTCATTGCTGCGTAACCACTGTGGGTTGTTATTATACTGATTAGACAAATACTGAGACGTGTGTGCTCATCTATTCTTCAGAGGAGGTTCATTCCAAAATGGGATGTCTACTGTTTGATAGAAGCCACATGAACTCCCACGAAATAATTGACTGCAGGGCTCTCAAGTTTTGAAGACAGGCAAGAGTGACATTTCCATCACCACCCCACCCCCCCCCCCCTGCAGAACGAAATTTTCGGATATCAGTCAGTCGCGCGCAATTCCAGGATGCTTTATTTTCATTGGTTGCTGGATTAAATCGTACCCAGATACAACAGATACGGTTTTTTTTCTGATTGGCTGATAAGTGTCTCCTCACAGCAGAACTCCAGGGGAGCGCTTGATTCCTCCACGGTGAGGGCAGCGCGGCCAGCTCATGTTGGCGCTCTGCGGCACATTAAAACATGAAATAGCCGAGAGTTTTTTTCAGCGTGAGAAATACGATGTGTGGCGGGAGTGCGTGACGTAAGACCGAAATGCGTGAGTCTCACGCTCAATGCGTGACACTTGAGAGCCCTGTGACTGGCTGACGGATGTTGCTTCATTCCGTCGATGGCAACGTCAGTCCGACGATGAATTGTCTCAACAACGATGAATTGCCAATACATTTAATACCTACGTTTGTTTGTCCCTGAATCCGACAGACTTGTGTGATTCCCTGACGTTTCCTCAAGCGCTAACATCACGTATATGTGGTTTGAACTGATATGTCTCACTCTCAACAACTATTGGGTGGTTCGCAATGACTTCTCATCTATCGCCACCATCACCACATTTCAATTTGTCCTTTGGTTTATGACGACAACCGGCTTTTGAAATAGCTATACTTTGTTTGTATGCTAACTAGCAAATGTTAGCATGCTAACACGGTGAACTAGATAGTAAACGCGGTAAACATTGCACACTCATTGTGAGTCGCTCTGGATGAAAGCGTCCGCTAAGTGACATGTAATGTGATGTAATGTAATTATACTTGCTAAACATTAGCATTTTAGAAAGTTAGCATGCTAAAGTTAGAATGTAGCTACTTCAAAGCGCCGCTGTGTTTAAGGACTGCCGCTTATTCTTGTTACTTCAGCAATTACGATGGTGACATTTTTTTTCAAGAAATGATAGCTCTATTCTCCATTTTATGTTCTGTATTCTGGTTTGGGAAGAAGTAAACTCAAACTGCTGCACAGTCCTTTCAAATTACAAAGTCCAGTGGTTGGATGCCATCAACATATGCATTTTTAACATGAATGGCTCAATGCTGCTTCATATTTTATAAGATGTGTAGGTCGTGATGGAGATTTGTCTGCATGCCGACGCTGTCCCGGGCATATCGTCACACAGCTGATGTTTTATAGATGTCCCATCTTTATTTCCCCTCCACTGAAGACTAACTCTCTCATTTCAGTTTACTGTTTGTCCTCATACTTTTACTATCTGACCGGTTTATGAGCTCCACTTAAACCAGTCTCACACACTACACACTTGTTTACATAATCACACGGACACAAATATATGCACGTATCCATGTGCACACACACACATGATGGGTTTCTTAAATACAGTTGTAGGTTATCTACACTTCCAGCTACGTGAGGAAACTGCCGATGAAGCTCATCGAACACACATCATGTGCTATTAACTTATCCCCAAAGATCACAGAACTTCCTTGAGATGAATACAGAGTTTTTGGGCTCAAGATAAAAGATTTCCAAGATGTATTGTGATGACATTAATGTACTGTTCCGTGTGCTTTCTCCCCTCCGCCGTCACTCTGTCCTCAGCTCCCAGGTCCGTCTGCAGTGCAGACAGCGGTGAGTGGTTCATCAGGACCCCCCTAACACTCTCTTGTATCGCTGTTGCATGGATTTGAACCCAATAACAACCCAACTTGGCATCTTTGTGCATGCACACTTATATAAGGGCACAAGCATGCCATTAGAATAGAATAACAGATACGTGTGCAACTTAACCCTCCTGTTGCCTTTGGGTCAATTTGACCCGATTCAATGTTTCACCCTCCTGTTACCTTTATATTTACTAACATATTTTACCCTTGGGGTCAATTTGACGCCAGCAATTAAAACCTCCAGAAAATTATTAGAATTAATATTGTTTTCCAAGTTTAAGTGTGAGGCACTTTATGTTTGTTTGTTGACTACCGAAAGAACACCGACATTAAACATTGAATGGGGTCAAATTGACCCGAAGGCAACACAAGGGTTAAACCAAAACCATAAAGGGGATGATTTCAATGGCAGCAGAGATTATAGCTCTATATATGATGAATGATCAATTGATGAATGAGATGCTCAGGGCACACTTTGATGAAACAACCAGACACACCCGATGACTAATCTATGAGACTTATTTCTTACTTGAGAAAGAGAGAGTTGTCGATGAGAAAACTCATTATAGTGCAGCGTCTCAATCCTGCTGTGTACATCAGCCAGCATTCTACTCGATCACGGTGTTTTGTCCAAGCTCTTTGACATTGCTGTGTAATTTAATTTCCTTCAACAACAGAGTGAACAAGAAAGAGAGGGACAGAAGAGGAGAAAATTGGCAGAGCGAGAAAGCAAAAGCGAGGGAGGGCGGGGAAGTGAAAAGCAAAAAAGACAGACAGATAGGGAGGATTAGTGGGAGACTGAAGAAGAACTTGAGGGGATTCGTGTGACTCCACTGCCCTCTGCTGCTTCAGCTGAAGACGTGCAGCTCACACGGAAGGGACAGCCAATGGATGCTGGTGGTTACCAATGGTTACAACAGAGGCGTGGCCAGGCTTTAAGATTTTACTTTGATGTAATGGTGGGGTGTTCATAAAAAAATGTAAAATTATGATGGGAAGCAGCAATACACATATGTTTGTGAAAGTAGATGTACTGCAGTATTTATTTGTATTTCATGAATTTGTATTTAACCAGAGGATGTCACGGCACATATAAATGACACTGAAATGTCAATCTGTGTGTGATCAGAGTCACATTTCGTCTTCCGGAGTCTGTCAGGTGGGTGTTGGAGAGGCAGTGGGAGGCTTGAGGTTTACGAAACAGCAACAGTATTTATTTGTTCATTAAATTCTTTAAACAAATGGGATAATCGGTTTCTCCAGTGTGACGTTCTCACGAAATTGTATGAAAAGGTGTCAGAAACCTCTTTCTAATCCTTCACCAGCTGTCAGTATCAAGCGATGCTGCACTCATATTCATAAATTCAGTGTGTTTGTATCATTTTTCATGATTCCTGTGTTTGTTTGTGGTGATGTGTTTATACTTGTTCCTGCAGACTCATACATTGCCAAGTCGTCCTCATTGCCAGGCTACCGCAGGAATGGACTAAACAGGGTAAGCGACCACGCTCACTCCTTGTGTGTCTGTGTGTGTGATAGTGAGAGTACGACCACTCAAGATGTAGCAAAGTCCTTCACGAGACAGTAACTAACAACTTGATATTATTATTATTATGATATTACTTGGTGTGATAAATTATGAGACAGAAACCCCCACTGATTGGGTTTTTTAGACAATATGTTGTGATTTATTTCTGCTTTGCTCGATCTTTTCCCTCCATTTTGATGATCAAATGCATCTTCTCACTCATTCTCACTAAACTATTCTTTTGTCCTGGCAGCCTGGGAGCGCTGGTGCAGATTATTACCAGTATGACAGCAGTAATGCAGTGAACTGGCAGATCAGAGGTAAGACTATTGGACAGCTTCAATTTGCCTATTTTCTTCCTGGTTTACAATGATGGAAAGAAGGTACAATGAATGCAACAGTGAACCTGAATGATGACGGATTTTCTCTTCTGCTTTCCTCTTCTTCAGAATACAAGGTGAGACCCAGCAAACTGTTACTGAGTGAAAGGTCCGGATCAATGCCTACTAGATAAGGATGATGTGTTGTCTGTTCAAAGTTCATATTGAATTAATATTGCTCAATGACACCAACTTGACTCAGTGAAAGTTTGTAAAGCTGACTGACTCAAATATTGAAAATTATTTACAGTGCTGTAAACACTAGAAAGTGTACCAACTTCAGTGGAAACTAGGGGGTAATAATAGTTGCACTTCCTCATATTTCTCCTTGTTTTTCCTTCTACTACAATAATAATCACATCAAAGAGTAGAGATCAGAAAGTGATTCATGAGAATAAAGGATGTATGCTTTTATGAGGGAGAAGGGTTGTCAGGAATGCTCAAACAACTCAATAAGAGTGCAACTTTCTTTCTTAAACAACTACAAAATAGATTCAAACATTCAAAGTGAAAAACTTTGTCAAACATCCTTAGGTGCATTTCTCGACATTTGTGTGACGCATTGGAAAGAGTTACTAGAAAATCTCAAACCCACTCTTTTTGAAATCATATCACTTTAATGTGGAAACTATGAAAACATAAACAATGACGTTCCCAAATTGCGTTCTCCAAACCGCAGGAGCCGATCCCAGCTGACATTGGGTGAAGTCACGCTGGACAGGTTGTGGGTAGTTTATGGCACATATAAAGACGGACAATCATTCACACTCACATTCACACCTGCGGGCAATTTAGAGTCTGAGAGTGACAGCAGAATGGTTACGGTGCAAGGCCAAATATGACACAAAGTAATGAAGTTTACTAGTATTGTTTTAGTGCTGCATTTGATTAATTTTGTACAAAAATCAAACCTTTAGAATAACATCATTAGTGAAAGTCCCTTGGCGGAGCATCTGAATGCAGTCAGATTCACAGTTTCAGTGTAGTTGGTGTGACTTTTTAGTGCAAGAAATTAAATACAAGTTACTTTGTGTGTGTGTGTGTGTGTGTGTGTGTATGTGTGTGCGTGCATGTGTGTGTGTTAGATCTACCCATATGAAGCCATAATAGTGTCAGTCAGAGGGCAGCAGCGTCTACCGAGTGATGTGGACCGAGCCAGACTGGAGGTAATCTCTTCTTCAATAACTGTCTTATAAACACAGACTGGACGACCTTACCTTCAATTGAGCCATGGTTTAAAAAAAAAGTGCTAAAATATCAAATTTCAAATTTCACTTGAAGCTATTTGAAGCAATTATCTATCCACAAACAATTATCATTGACTTTGCCTGTTCTTCATCTCTCTCCCCTCCCAGCGCCACCTCTCGCCAGAGGAGTTCCACAGAGTCTTTGGCATGTCCATGTCCGCCTTTGATCATCTTGCTCAGTGGAAAAAGAACGAAATGAAGAAACAGGTCCGACTCTTTTGAGAAAAGGAAGCCACCAGAACCTCTAACCCAATGCAGGTCCATTAGGGTGCTCTGAAAAAAAAGCTACAGGGGAAGAGGAACTGAATGAAATAAGTCTCTCCTCCTCTGAGGTGGCAGAAGCGGAACTGTCGGCCTTTTGAAACCAACTGGCCATAATGGCAACACAACTGCAATGAGATGGAAAAGAACTGGAAGCAGAGCATGAAGACTTTGAGAGGCAGCGGAGGAGCCACTCTGGAGACATGAACAGACTGGAAGACAGAAAGTGGGAGGAGTCGTTCTGCTTCTCACTCTCTTCCCAGCAGATGGCAGTGTGCTAAGAGGAGCACCGGGATGGATCTGATACATGATCAGGGGGACCGTAAGCTGAATACTTCTTCCCATACTGAGGGTCTGCCACGCCACACCGGAGACCGTTTAGGAAGAGAATAGGCTGGAAGACATCCTGACATGTTAATGTGCAAATAATGAAACCCAAAGGTTGTCTTCTTTTTTTATACTGGCATGTGTTTATTTAGATGTCAGTATTTCTAAAGCCATATGAGTGTTTAAAGTTCTTGTTCATGACCTCAGCAGACTGTACAGTTCACTAACTGTAGGGTTTATTGTTAAAATAATGTCATAGTAATCAGGTTTTAGCACTATACACGTTAAAATAAGACATCTTTGTTTAGCTTTTTTTATTCACAGCAATGAACGGTTTTGTTAATTAACAACTTGCAGCTGCCCAGGATTTTCCACTGATGAATATTCAGACCATCTGAATGCAGAGAACACACAATGCTCGAAGGAAGGAAAGGAAGAGGTGAAGGAAAAAAGGACTGAGCACCACGTAACAACGGAAGGAATGTGAGGAGGTAAACGAAGAAAGATAAAAATGGTTGTCACAAAAGTCAAATGTAAAAAGATTTTGGTAAAAGTGTGTGTGTGTGTGTCTATAGGTCCTCAACAATTCAGTATAGCACACAAATAAATGTGTTTGATACTAACTTATTTTTTATTTATTTATTGGAGTAACATCTATAATTTGCAAACCTGTATCTGTAACTACAACTTCTGAATAAAGGACTCAAGCATCACTATTTTATTATTTATTGCCTTCATTAATATTTTGGACGACCCCTAAATATACATGAGTATGGTTTGTTTTCGGCTTTTTTATTATTGGCTCAGTGGTTTCTTGAAGGGATTCAAGGGGTTCTCCAAGAATATCTAGAAATGTTAGACTTCATTGTAATTTGATTCTGAATTTGTGTTACCTTTTTGGCCTTTGATTCCACAATACAAAGCACTGTTTCATTGTGACATCTCATTACCAATTGTCCCCTCTTTAATTTATAGAGGCTCCGGGATGCCAAATGATTCACTAACTCACTTAAAAATGGCACACGTTGAAGAAATTATATATTTTGGTTTTACTTGTACACTAATGTATTGTATAAAGGCTACTATTCGGAAGTGTAATCGATAAAATGTCATCACATTTTATAAAGTCACGTTTTGAATACTTAACCATAACCTTTAGGGGCGGCTTTAGCTCAGTGGGGTAAGAGGGCCGTCCTTCAACCGCAAGGTCGTGGGTTCGATCTCTCCCCCCATAGCTGCAAGTCAGTGTGTCCTTGAGCAGGCACTGAACCCAGTTTGCTCGGTGCTTCACACGCAGCCCACTGCTCACTAAAAACTAAGGATGGTTGAAGAACAGAACTAATTTTTCCCCTTGGGGAAAAAAGTTTTATTTTTATTTTTTTATTTTAAAACTAATACAAATATGTATTTCTGAATTCTGGTGGACTAGAAGACTTATAAATACTCTTGAATTACAAGGCATCCATGAACCACTGGACTTTGTAATTTGTGCTGCAGTTTGATCTTACAAGTGTCTCATTCTACCGTCATACAATAAAAACACTCATGGACAACATGTTGTGGATTGCATCTCCTCAAATGTGACGAACGTTGCTTCATTATCAGACTTTTTAGAGTCATGTTTATGAAATATGTGGGGAACCAATAGACGGCGGGGTAAACCCAATGTTTAGTAGCGTTACTCTGACTCGCACTAGGACCCGGGGGAGCTTTGGCCGATGAACCAGCGGCTACCGACTCAAACTATAAACTGCAGCGGCCACTCTGACTCACTTGGCCGCACGGAGGCTGGCGGATCTCCGTTGTGGCGACCACGTCTCACATGGTGACAACCGTAACTTATAAATGAGAATACTGAAGGATTACTCCCGGAAATAATCACACCGAGTGTACAAGCGACATGGACTCCAAACGCCAAAGTGGTGAGTCAGTACTCTCTCTTTTAATATCACACTTAATTATTCGTGACAGAAGAATCACTGTAACTTTGCAAAGAAAGCCTCAGTTAGCGTTAACTAACTAGCGTTAACCTATCGTAGCTACATAGCGTTACATGTAACGCCATGAATGTTCCTTGAAGCACACTTCTTGTGTGTTTTACAACCGCGCGACAGTTAAAAACGTGATAGATACTCTATAATAACAATAACTCCTACAATACTTGTCACTTAAACTCATCACAAGAATAGCTGTGTATGCTAAAACGTTTGAAACAACTGAGGATTAACAAAAAAGTTTTATTTTATTAACGTCATAATCCCATTAGTCAGTTTATCTGAGCGAACCGCCTCGCGCCCTGCTCCCGTCCGACCGCTGGAGTGACGGGCGAGTGACGTCACATCACCCACGCGCCGCTCGGTGCGCGCGTGCGTGTGTGTGTGTGTATCATGGCGTGAATGGAGGGGGCGTGTCCTCCTCGCTCAGGTAGTGTGACGCAATCTGATGCTAACGGAGAAGTGCCCCGTTGGAAGCTGGATGGCTGCTCCGCTTTTAAATCTCCTTCCGGAAGCTGCATTATGTGACACCGGCTGATGAAGCAGTGGTCTTGATTTGGAAATCTGGGAAAAGAGGCTCACCAGTGATTGTCTGAAGGGGAAACAATGACCATTATGCACACAAATCAATCAGTAAGTGGAAAAGCATCCCTGTAGAGTCATGTTTGCCTGCAGGTAATTGACTCAATAGGCCCAATATGTAGGCAAGGAGTGAATTTACACAAACATTCAAACGGATTAACTAAATATATTGATAAATTGAGGATTTTTTTTTTTTAAACAACATTTAGTCTAACCTATGACACTATTTATAGCCTTACATCTCCTTACATTTGAAATAACAGCATTGCGGTCTGATCTTATACAGCTGGTTAATCTAGATGATTTTGTGATTAGATTAGATTAGATTAGATATTCCTTCTTTAGTCCCACAGTGGGGACATTGCAGGATTACAGCAGCAGGTGTACATTAGAGTAGTAATAAAAGATACAAATAAAAAACAATAACAATATTAAATATACAGAGGAATACAACATATATATATACACTACCGTTCAAAAGTTTGGGGTCACTTAGAAATGTCTTTATTTTTCAAAGAAAAGCACTGTTTTTTCAATAAAGATAACATAAATCAAGAATACACACTATACATTGTTAATGTGGTAAATGATTATTCTAGGTGGAAACGTCTGGTTTCTAATGAAATATCTCCATAGGTGTATAGAGGCCCATTTCCATCAACTATCACTCCAGTGTTCTAATGGTACATTGTGTTTGCTAATCGCCTTAGAAGACTAATGGATGATTAGAAAACCCTTGTGCAATTATGTTAGCACAGCTGAAAACAGTTATGCTGGTGATATAAGCTATACAACTGGCCTTCCTTTGAGCTTGAAGTTTGAAGAACAAAATTAATACTTCAAATATTCATCATTATTTCTAACCTTGTCAATGTCTTGACTATATTTTCTATTCAATTTTCAATTCATTTGATAAATAAAAGTGAGTTTTCATGGAAGACACGATATTGTCTGGATGACCCCAAACTTTTGAACGGTAGTGTATATATATACACATAAGTGAATTTTCAGCAGGTTAAAGTGTCCAGGATAACGGTGTTGAGTATGTTAAGATTTTTAGATGTAATGTCATGTTGGTGATTACTGTGATGATAATATGAATAATGCCACCGTGGGTGCAGCATCCACTCACTATCGATATTACCGGAGTCACATTTTGACTTCCGAGTAAGAGAAGCAGTAATTAATACGGGACGATGGCTGTATTTCATTCCCGTGTCCCTGTAAGTCGTGACAGTAAGCCAGCATGTAAGCTCCAGCACCATCACCCTGAGGCCGTCACCAGTCATCCTGTGTTACATGTATCGTTCACACCCATGTTTCTTCCTCCAAATACAAGCTTTATGGCCACTTTGAGCAGCTGTGCGCTCTACAAGTAAAGTTTTCTCGCTGTGGATACAACTGGAACGATTGATAATGGTGTTCAAATCAGAGACCTTTTCACAAATGTTGAACTATTCCTTTAAACTTTTTAGTTAGGTTTTTTCTTTTTCTTCCAGCGGTTTCAACGCAAGCAGCGCCATCACATGACATGAAACCACTTGATGCCCGTATGAAAAACAACGTGTTGTTTAGTGGTCTCTAGAGGTGGTGGTATACAAGCAGATAGTGTTGCCTTTTGGACAGTCAGACCAGCATGCTCCAGTCTTTGTGCTAAGCTAAGCTAACCATCCTCTTCATATTCACACAGGGTTCGTACGGTCATGGAAAACCTGGAAAAGTCATGGAATTTTAAAATGGTCATTTCCAGGCCTGGAAAAGTCATGGAAAAAACTCAAATCATAAAAGTTTTGGAAAAGTCATGGAAATGTTGTTATATTCACATGTTCATTTACGGCGAGTTTGAAATAATTGATATGTTTTTTTTAAAGAAAGACGCTCAAAAACGCACAACATTTTCTAAATGGTTCCCGTTCATACCGAGATTTCAGTTTGGTCGTGGAAATTTGGTTTAAAGTCATGGAAATCCATTGGTCAAAATGTGTAAGAACCCTGTTCACAGGAGAGACATTAGAGTGATATTCATCTACTCATCTAACTCTTGAGGAAGGCCCTTTCTTTCAGAACCTCTTACTTTTCTTTGAACTGGTGAAATCGGGATTATTTTTCACACCAGCACGCGTCAACATCTACTTTTTTGGGCTTATGAGCCACGACCATGAAGGGTTGTTTGGGAGTTTCTCCTGCTCCGATGTGAGGCTTTGGGATGGGGATGTCTCTGTGTACAGATTGTAAATCCCTCTGAGACTAATTTGTGAAATTGGGCTCTACAAATGAACTGAATGACCTGGTGCTGATAGTCCGTATTTGAGGACTCCTAACCTGGTGAAGCCACAGCACAGCAGTCTGGGTTTTGCATGAGACCCATGCTGTGCTGCAGCCAGTGCCAGTGTCCTGCTCCTCTGTTTCCTGTGTGGCCATTTACCATCAGAGGAAACTGATAAGATACTGAAAGAATGTAAAAAAATAGAGAAATCCGCAACCGTTTCCCCCCCAGCTGTTTCTTTTTAAAGATCTTACCAGTGATGTTTCTGTGGGAGGGGATTTTGAAAGTGTCAGACGGAACGCGAACCAGTGCAGTGACACCATCGACTGTTGTCACCAAAATATGAATTACAGGACGCTGAATCTCTGAAGAAGACTTTTGTCCTCGAGGGAGCTGGCTGGGGACGCCAAGACTCGAACTCTGACCTCCGTATGAAGAGAATGTGTGTGTGTGTGGAGAAGGGATGGATGAAGGCAGGCGAGGGAAACGAGTTAAAAAGAAAGGAACAGAGAGGGAGGGAGAGATATAAAGGAGTGGAAGGGAGAATGTGGGATCTGGAGGGACCTCGGGAGGCAGGAAGAGGGAGGCAAAACAGCAGCTCCATACGCCTTGGATGCATTACAGCGGATGTCCGTGTCACATCAGTAAAACTTGAACGTTCCTGTTCCAGATAATCCTGTGTGTCAGGCAACATTTAAATGAGTTATCGACATATGCTCCTCGTTTTATTCCTTCTCCTGGAGGGAAATGAAATAAAAATTGTTGGGACGGTCGAGGCAAGTCAGGGAGGAGGTTCGTCTTGGATTGGAGTGATTGATGGTTTTATTTGGAGTGGATGGGAGCAACAGCTTCATGTGAGGAGGAGAACAGAATCTTTTGTTTCCCGGTCTCCTTCATAAGTCATTATGTGGTGAGAAACGCAGCAGCAGCAGTAAGTAGTCGTTGTTTTGTTCTGAGCTGCAACCAAACAGTTGGAATGAGAGTCTTATGGCTCAGGTCTCATGACTGACCCTCCTCCACACCAACATGTGGGGTGAACACACACACACACACACACACACACACACACATCATGGCCAACGGTCTTGTGACTGTCTCTGTGTCAGACGACATCTCCCTGTGGAGAGGAACATTGATAGTGCTCCCAGTAAGTTAAGTGAATGTCTATTTGTGCAAATTCAAAGAGGAAATATGTACCAGTTGTGTGTGTGTGTGTGTGTGTGTGTGTGTGTGTGAGCGTCTGTGTGTGTGTGTGTGAGAGCGTCTGTGTGTGTGTGTGAGCGTGTGTGTGTGGAATGGGGGGTTACAAAGATCCCTCTGTGGGTGAGACCGACCACAAGCCTCCAGAGCAGCTGATTCTCAGCCTCTGAACCCTCCGGTCCCCCGAGAGAAAGAGAGAGACAGAGACAGACTTGGAGGAGAGAGAGAGAGAGAGAGACAGACTTGGAGAGAGAGAGAGAGACAGACTTGGAGGAGAGAGAGAGAGAGAGACAGACTTGGAGGAGAGAGAGAGAGAGACAGACTTGGAGGAGAGAGAGAGAGACAGACTTGGAGGAGAGAGAGAGACAGACTTGGAGGAGAGAGAGAGAGAGAGAGACATACTTGGAGGAGAGAGAGAGAGAGAGAGAGACAGACTTGGAGGAGAGAGAGAGAGAGAGAGAGACAGACTTGGAGGAGAGAGAGAGAGGCAATTGAACGGTCAGCCTTAGATGTAAAACCAGACTTGAGAAAATAAAGAAGAAACAGAAAATAGAGCAAAGGCCCATTCTGACACTCCGTGAGTCCACCGCCACATCAGGCTTTGTTTACTCTGAGGTTAATGACATTGAATCCTGTGTTTGTTCAGCCTGTGTTGCAACATTTCCGATGGATTAGTGAAGTACGACAGATCAATAGAGAACATTCTTCAACTGCTTTCTCGATAGATAGAAAATGGGGAGAAGGGCAGAGACAGTCTGGATGGAGGAGAGAGTCAAGATCAAGAAGGAGTGGAACGATGGAAAACCACAGCTGTTGGCTGAGAGATACTACACACACACACACACACACACACACGCAGACACACACAGCCGCTGTTCTATCCCTTAACCCTGAATGGATGGAAGCGATGCAGCTGTGTTGCACCACGCCCCTCTTCCTGTTTTGTTTTTGTGTTGGAGTTTCTGACATCGTATTGTTTGCTGTGGTCTTTGTGGTCGTCTAATTTTGTCCCTTGTGGAGACAATCAAGTGTTGTCAGACTCGGGGGGTGACGAAGGAGGCTGTGAGAGATTTTCTCTCTCTCTCTCCTCACTGTGAGAGAAGAGACCATTTGTAACCCCTGCCACAACACTTTTTGTTTACTTCATTCTTACATCCATATTTACCTGCTGCAGCTTTAAAAAAAATCGTTTTTCACAGTCATTTTAACATCTGTCGAGTTGTTACTGATGGAGTTTCTCTTTTATGACACTTTAGAACATTCTTACCGCTAAAAATGAAATAAAATATAATGCTCTCGGCAGTTATTCAGACTGGAAGAATTTGTTTTATTTTTTATTCCTCGCGAAGATTTATAAAGGAGGTAGATTCATTTCTCTACGGGCTACACAGTGACTTGTGCTGACGTGTCCTTGAACTACCCACTCTACCTTTCTTTGTGTTTTTGGTAAAGCAACATTTGTTGATTTTACAATTTTATGGCCAAAAATGACAAAGATGTAATGTTTCCCCCCAAATAGCTTTGTTGGCAGTGTGGAAAAAGCCACTTAAAGAGCATCGTGGCCAACTTTCCACTAGACCCAAACTGAAGAACAAAATAATAGAGTTAGGGTGAGCAGTTTTTAAACGTTTGAATGGCAGGAATAATACTTCATCTTATCAATAGTGGCCAATATAATGACAGCTCAGACTTTTACTCTATAGACCCGGAGCTGTTTGTTTAAAAACGTCATCTAATGTTCTTCATGTCCAACGTCTGCCTCTCAGACATCTCCTGTGAATGAACAATCACCTGAATGGACTCAGGCAGCTTGGTAACCGTATACTTTTCTATCTCAAGTGGAAATACAGATTTTATTCTTTACTTTGGC
Organism: Pseudoliparis swirei; assembly: GCF_029220125.1. NCBI lineage: Eukaryota > Metazoa > Chordata > Actinopteri > Perciformes > Liparidae > Pseudoliparis > Pseudoliparis swirei. The sequence goes on from NC_079390.1 coordinate 7,999,120, forward strand.
TGCGTTTCCTTGAGGGAAGGAAGCTTCCTGCCCCACCTCCTCCCCCACCTCCTCCATCCAGGCAGGATGTGTGAGAGTGTCGGAGTTTTTGAAACAATGTCAGGGTCAACAAAACACACAGGATGCCAGTGTTGAACATGAAAACAATTATTCTTCAAGGAAAAAGCTTGAAATATCCAAACCAAGCGAAGAGACGTTCTGACGGCGACGCGATGAGCGGCTCCTCCCCGTCAGCTGTTACAACAGGCGGCGAGATGAGCTCCAAACTGGGGAACTACCAGTGTCGGTCACACTTGTGTGTGTGGCCTTGCATGCATGTGTTACATTTATATTTGATGCACTTGATGTAATAGCATCAGAATGTGAGCCATGTTCATCTTAAAAACGAACCTATTTATTAGGCCGCCGCTTGAAACTTGCAAATCCAAACTATAGAGGATGTATCTGTCACGACGGGATTAGGGTGGACCCAAATGTACGACTCAGGACAGATAATTCAAACAAAGATTCTTTACTGAAAGCGTCGTCAAGATTGGAACAGACAGAATAATCAAACTGTGGAACGCTCGAGGGCTCGGTCGGAAAAACACAAGACAATCTGGCAGAGGACAAGTGGAAGTGAGGGAGCTAAATAGTGAGGGACTAATGAGGGGATGGGCTGCAGGTGAGAAGGGCGTGAGGACCAGGTGAAGGTAATGAGGGACTAACGAGGGAGTGATCAGAGGCAGGTGAGGGGAGTTGGATTGACGAGATGGGAAGCAGGATCTGGAATGACATGATAGTTAGTGGGACAGGATGAAAACAACTAATACAAAAAGGAAGGTGTGGAGCTAAACTGTTACAGTATCTCTGCAACCACACGGTCTATTTTAATATGTTCTGTGCTTGTAATAACAATTATAACTGTGAGCTTTTGTTCAGATGTGTAAATATCAGTCTATATGTTTCTGGTTATTATTAAATGAAGTTGGCACACAGCGTAAATGAAAAAGTTGTCGGTCTTTTTAGGAGGAGAAATATTTAGGAATGATGCGGCTGACTGTTTAAACCTTTTCTAAATCATAGTACAATATGTGATGAGTCGCTCTGCAAAGGTCGACTAATCAAGTGAAGCAGAAAATAAATTACAGAGTATTTAGTGAAGAAAAATAAAGCCGAGATCTTGTATTTTCTCTTCTTTCTCTGATCTTTTCTTTATTTTTCGAGTTGTGTCCTTTTATTTTGAGCATGGTCCAAGTGGATGATATAATATTACATCCTCAAATTGTATTTGTTATTGCTTATTAATTGTCTGATATAAAATAATAAATAGGGGAACTCTCGGGTCCCCTCGGTTTGAGCGGCTGCCTCCTTAAGCCCCCCCCCCTCAGGAAAAAGCCCAGTCTGCCCTTATTGGCTTCCGAGAAGAACATGGGACATCTTTGCAAAGTTATAGTTCTCCTTCAGGGTAACAAGCCTTCATGTGACATAAGAGGGGAGCCACATCTAAATGGCTTGATGAATCATATCTCGGCAGCCCACAAAAAAACAGTTTAAAAACAGTTTGTGGGTTGGTTGGCCCTCCAGACACCCAGATGTGCGCAAGTAATGGTTTTTTCACCATATTCGCGTGGGCCTCTTTTCCAAAGCATCATTTATTGTCACTCCGCACATACTAAAATGTTGTTTTGTGGCTTTCAGTTGTGACGGAGCGACTCGTGAACGAGCTGAGCTCTCTGCTGAAGATGCTGGACCACGAGACGGTCAGTCCCGCCACAGCCGACAAGATGGCCTCCGTCCGAAACATCCTGGACTCGATGCAGCTGTCGGGTACGGCGTTAAGTCTTACGTTTGATTCAGACTGAATGGAGTTTTCTTTCATCTGTGAGGAAGCACTCATGTTCTTGACTCTCGCAGCGTTGTTGCATCGAGAAGTTTGTTCAAGGTCACACGATCACGGGGTTAATTCAGACGAGGACGGAGCATTTCTTTCTCCCTCGTGATATTTAGTGACGCACATTTTTGTCATGAGCTTGCCGCACTGCAACTTAGCAACATTGCATGAGTGCAGTGTTTGTATTGCATTAAGAAACATGCCCATGGACGTTGCTTCTTAGTGAGGTCTGGTTTGTGTGGGGGATGAACAGAAGGACATCAGAGGGATAAAAGGATTGAGGTAAGAGGATAAGGAAATGTAGAGGATAATGAGAGGTCAAGGAAAGGAGAAAGGCAAACACCCTGATAGTAACACATTCTCTCAATAGTTTGAATGGACTCGCCCTGCCCTGCCCATACTCCCTCTGGAGGGGTTTTCTCAGCTCATTATAATTAATAATAGGGATTTATTATGTGATCTATTTGTTCCAAACATCGGTGATGTTTCGCTGAGCACTCACTTGTCTCTGTACCCTCTGGTAATCCTGACCCTTCTGACCCGAGCAGACACCACAATCCTCACAAGAACTTTTTACACTATTTACAACCCCCACTTGATCTTGTCCACAGTCAATGGATCAGACGTCTACATGAACAGCTGTCTCTATGGCAACGGCACCAGTTTTGTAGAGTCGCTGTTTGAGGATTTTGGTGAGTAGACCAGTCAAACCAATTCAGTGGTATAAAGTCTCATAAAGACACGAGCATACGTGTATATTGCCAACCATACATGGTCATATATCGTAAAATGTCTTCTATGTTATCTTTATGATTACGTGAATCCTCTGCTGTTCCATTAGACTGTGATTTGCACATGCTCAGTGCATCTCCAGTGGAGCAGAACGAGCAGAAAGAAGTAGAAGAAGAAGAAGAAGAGAAAGAAGAAGAAGAAGAAGAAGAGGAGAAGACTCATCTCAATAAATCTGTAAGTCGTCCACACGTTATGTAACCATCAGTCCATTTGCCGCTGTTGGCCTCGCAACTCAAACTTTGTTTTAACTTTCACCTCAGACACCGACTGACACGCCCCCTCCTCTGCCAACCACCCCCCTCCCCGATGAATACTATGAAGAGGCTGTTCCTCTAGATCCTGGATCCACCCCCCAGTACTTTACCACCAACATGACCAGTTCTGTACACAAACTCCAAAACTAAAATCTCAAATCCGAATTATCCGAAGTTCCTCTGTCATCTCATCTCCACTCTTCCGCTCCTCTCCTGCAGCTTCCAGGAACTCTGTGGAGGACGCCTACTATGAAGACGCAGACGATAACTACCCCATCACAAGGATTAACGGGCGGCCCAAAAGCTCCTGTGGGTCTTCCCGCTTTTGTGCTTACTCGTGTTAATAATTAAATTCACAAATAATAAACAGAGGCGTGTTACGATCACGAAGAAGATGGAATGCATGAATGAACAGAACCAGAATTAACCTTGTAAATTAATCAGATGTGTTATTTCTTCTGCCCAGACAATGACTCTGATGCTCTGAGCAGCTCGTATGAATCTTACGAAGAGGAAGAGGAAGAGGAGGCCAAAGGGCGAGAACAATCTCAGGGATGGACAGCTGAGGAGAGTCCCGATGGCCCCGTTAAAGACTGCCACATCTGTGCCTTTCTCCTGCGGAAGAAACGCTTCGGCCAATGGGCGAAGCAGTTAGTCGTTGTCAGAGACAATAAACTGCAGGTAAATGGAGCCGAGTGTGTGTGTGTGTGTGTGTGTGAATAATGCAATATAATGTAAATTCATAAAACTCTTTTCAAAGTTTCTATTTTAGTCCCAAAGTGAAAGCGCCTCACATGACACATCAACGTATTTTTCTTTAATCGCGGCTCCCCACGATCTCTCTTCCTAGTGCTATAAGAGCATCAAAGAGAGCACTCCCTACACGGAGCTCCCGCTGAATCTGTGCAACGTCATATACGTCCCGAAGGAAGGCCGGAAAAAGAGACACGAACTGCGCTTCTCGTTGCCGGGAGGCGAAGTTCTGGTCCTGGCGGTTCAGAGTAAAGAGCAGGCCCAGCGGTGGCTCAAGGTACCTTCAGGCCTCCGTCAGAGAGTCGCGGAGGAGGAGGAGGGGCAACATGGCTGCGGGGGGAACTTAGGTGTTCCTTTTTCTGTCAAACCAGGTGGTGCAAGATGTCGGAAGCCAATGTAACAACACTGAAGGATCCACCTCCCCCATCATACAGAGGAAGTTGGAGCTTGACAAGGTGTGTGTGTGTGTGTGTGTGTGTGTGAGCTGCTGTATGACCTGTTGTGTTTTTGCCACAACAGTCACAAATGTCATAGATTCTCTGGTTCTCCCTGTTTAGCCTGTAGTATATTTTCATCTACTCTATAATATCAGTTCATCCAAAACATTCAAAGTCAGAGCTCATCTATACGACGTGACTCGACCTTGGAAGATCACGCCACTGTCAGAACATGGTGGGCTAGTAGATCATTTCTAGAACATAACGTGTTTCTACTTCTCTTTAATTGAGTCACAAGGCCTCGCTCAGGTTTGAACTTGGGGGTTCAACGAGTCTGGGTTCAACCAGTCCCAGAATGAGGTCATTTTGCATGAAGGTGATTGGACCACGAAGGCCGGGAATAATAAACTCCTCCTATTTTCTTAAGCATGAAACGTATAGGTAAAATGTATTATCGGTAGACTTCTCTCAATTCGGCTTCCTGAGAGTCTCCAGGCGTTCCCGGGCGTCTGTTCCTGACCTGTACCTTTAAGAATAAACTGAATATTCTTATTAAAGTGCAGTTTCTCTCGACGATCCTTTTTCCATCAATTTCTTCAAACCGTCCCACGATCGGCGGGAAGCTACGACAAGCCAAACAATTTCCTCTCGCATTTCTTTGTTCTTCACTTTAGTTTTTACACTTCAATGTCTGTCGCTGACATCAGCACTTTCAGCCCACGCGTGACACGACCGTTCCTTTGGCTGCTCGTTCTCGTGAGTGAGGGGACATTGTTGTGGTTGCCGAGCTGGGAAGTCTTCAAAGAGCCTCTCGCCCTCCGCGAAGCTTTGGCCCGGAGCTGCAGAGCCGACGAGCCGAGTGCTCGGGACACGGCAGCTACACGACCATGAGAGGAGTTTAAAAAATACATCAAGTCCATAAGACTTGTAACCGGTGTTGACATTTTTGCTCAGTCAACGGAAAGATGAATTTGTTAAAACGGTGTCGATGTATGAGGTTAATGTGTAAAAATAAGTACTGGAGGTTTCCACGTTCTCTTTGCCAGGTGCTGCAGTGTGAGCGGCAGGCTTCAGATTCAGACAGCGGGCCGACAGCAGAAAACCAGTCGGCTGCACTGGGACCAGGACGGGACACCAGTGACTCCCTGAGTAGGTTTACTTTCATAAGCAAACAGTTCTGGACTCAACTGCCCTTTTTGACTCTTTTTTTTTTATTGTTGTTTTCATTGAATGCTGAAGATAATTATCATCAAGAAGTACAACAATAGATTTGTATTGTGATTGTCTGTGATAGAAACTACTGAACGTGTCTGTTGTCATTATAAATTAGACACTATTTACTTCAATTATGATGAATATTCAAAAGTTCTTTGTTAGATCGGGAGGAAGATGAATTTAATGAATTCAACCACATCCTTTGGAAATGTAAAGACAGTTTTTGCCAACTTGAACCCAAACACTCTCCTCCCAGTATGACATGGCAGGAGTTAGGGCCAGTAACTGAGGGGCGGGGCTACCGACCCCAAAGCACATTTCAGTCGATGCATTTATGTCACCGCACAGAGTTCTGGATTAGTCATCGAAAACATTCTATTGTTTCTTAGAGAAAAGAGAGCAATAATTTAAAGAAATTAAGGTTATTATGTTCATTGTTTTGGTGAAACCAATTTAAATTGGTCTTTATTCAACTTATTTGTTCTTTAACCTCAAACTTGAACCTTAACTTATACCTAAAGTCACGACTTAGCCCACAAATGGTCCTCGTTAAAGTTACAGGGACGGAGCACATTATTAGACATTTCCACAAATGTGATAGTTTTTAATTCCCCACTGCAGTCCCAGAGCAACGACATGTCACTCAAACACATGAAACAAAGCCCACGTCATGTTAATGAGTAAATGACTTGATTCAAACCGAACAGTGTGCGTCACTGCGTCGGCAGACTGTTCCACGTGTGAGCTGCTCTTGTGGAAAAGCTCTCCTCGTGGGTATTCTAGTGTATCTATCATCCGTTATGTTGTGATGAATAACAGCGTTATGGAGGGAGGAGCAAAGCCACGCAGGATCTTATGGACAAAACAGGTGTCTGTAAATGAGAGGCAGTGAAGACTAAAATGTCCCTGCTTTCCAACGATGTCCTCAGTCAAAAATACAAAAACACACATTTACAATCTTTTTTTAAGAATCTTATCTCTGCACATTCACTCTTTCTGTTGATGTAGCCACAGCATCAGGAAGGGTAAACCAGAGGACCTGAGGCGTCGGGTCAAACGGTCGTATTGTCTCAGTTTTGTTGCAACCTGCTTACTGACCGAGCGCCTCTGAACCTAAAGAGACGAGAGAGAGAGAGGGAGAGACAGGAAGTGAGGCGCGCACGGATACGACATCCTTCCTGTCCTGTCTTCCTGCGATTGTCTCCCGCTGACGTCAGAGCACCAGGGCGGACGGAGCGCCGCAGCACCTGGTCCATGGAGCACGAGCACGCCGTCACACTCGCCATGTGTGGAAGAAACTGCAAGAGACCTGAATACAATGTGTTATGATCGAATTCTGAAAGGAGAATGTTGCTCTTTCCATTCCATGTTTTTGTTTTAATGTAATTGATCAAATGGGTATCACCCCGGTGACAGCCTTGGCCGGAGGGGTTATGTTCTCAGGTTCTCTGTCCATCAGTCCGGTCCGTTCAACATCGGAGGAACGCCTCGAGACAAACGTCCACCTGACTCTGATTCGAACTTGGTGGTCAAAGGTCACTGTGACCTCACAAAATACATTATTGACCATAAGCCAAGAATTCGATTTCCTCCAAGTCTCCGATAGGATCAAATGACACAGTGACCTTTTGGATGGACATGTGAGCTGCAACAGATCCGTACAGCTGCATGGTGGTCCTTTAGTTTGGAGCGCAGCGAGCTGCTATCGTCGCTCTAACACAGATAGATTTGTTTATCAAGCGCCCGTCGACATGAGATGACCGCGGGGTCGTCAGCCCCGGCGCGGTCTGACCGGCGTGTGTTTGACCTCAGACAGGGGGAAGCGCGGAGCCTTCTCCGAGCTGACGGGGTCGATGAGCAGAGCGGCCGGGAAGAAGATCAACCGGATTATCACGTTCTCCAAACGGAAACCGCCGTTGCCAGGAGAGCCTCCCTCGTCTTCCGGTCACCATGACAACCCACGCTGTGGTGAGGACACTTGATTGACTGGCTGCTTGGTCAGTTTGTGGATCGCTTATTGAAGTGACTGAAGTATTGGCAGTTTGTCATTCGATGAGCTTGAAACGAGCTCCAGATTAAAAAAGGCCGTCCGTGTCTCCCATCTTTTCATCACCTCCACATTCCCCCCCCCCTCCCCTCTTCCTCCTCCCCGCAGGCTTCCTCAGTGTGTGTGTGAGCGGCTCATGGAAGGAGCGCTGGTGTGTCGTGCGAGGAGGAAGCTTGTACCTCCACAAGGAGCCCGGGGACCGGCGGCCCGCGGTCGCCGTGGTACCGCTCCACGGCGCGGAGGTGGCAACGGGCGGCCTGGGCCCCAAACACCCCTTTTCCTTCTGCATCCTGCAGGCCGGCAGCGAACTGGCATCTCTAGAGGTACGCCGCGGCGGCCTCACCAGATCGTTGTTAACCGGCACGAGCGATTTAATTGGGTGACACAGACACACCTCCATCGTTTTTTTCCGAGAAACCAAGCGCCTCTGCCCGTGTGTCCGTCAGGCCGGCTGCTCGGAGGACCTCGGCCGCTGGCTGGGCGTGTTGTTTGCCGAGACGGGCAGCACCGCTCTGCCCGAAGAGCTGCATTACGACTACATCGACGTGGACACGCTCACCGACATCCGGCACGCTGCGAGGAACTCCTTCCTGTGAGTCGCCTCCGTGTCTCCACATGTGTTCAACTCCAGTTTTCTGTCTCTTATGATGGGCTTTTGTCCTGATGTTCTTCTGTCTCGGTGCTTTTCCTCTCAGGTGGGCCACGACCACGGCGACGTCCTCCAGCATCGCTTCCACAGACTTCGGAACGTATGATGAGGTCTATGAAAGTGTCGCGGTGAGGAATGAAACACCCTTGAACATGGTGACGCTGTAAAGCTCCTCCCCACTGATCCTCTCCTCTTCCTCTCATGTTCATTGGCAGATTTATTGATACTGACTAAAATCATCATGAGACTTCTGCCTCGATTGTTCTGCTAATGCACCTGTTTGATTTGTTTGGAATTAAACGTGATTCAATTACACAGATAAATCCCCCCTCATGGCTCTGGCTGCTCAGATTTACTTTTTAAAAAGACACATAGATGCATGAGAATAAAAGGGGCTCTAGAAATGTAGATTTTGAAAATGTACTCGTTCGTCCTCCAGGAAGGGGATGTTGAGAGCACATCTGGACAGGTGAGACGTCACGCCTCCTTCTCCAGCAGGGACTCTGAAAAGACTGAACAACAGGCAGCCGTCAAGAGACACGCGTCAAGTGAGCCTCCTTTCCTTCATTACGAATGAGACGGGCTGAGATTGTTGACAGAACATGTGGGTGATGATCGTTCTCCTGAATGTGGCGAAGAATAAAAAATAAAAAATTCTGCGCCAGCATCACTCTGTCTATTTATATTCTGTTAGATGTGAATCAGTATGGACGGTATGGCAAGACGCGAGCAGAGGAGGACGCCAGGCGCTACCTGACTCAGCAAGAGGAACTGGAGAAGCAAAAGGAGGAGCTCAGACACGCACTGGTTTCCCTTCGCAGGGAGAAGAAGGAGGTGAAGGAGGTGACAGGTCAGAAACACATCCTACTCACTGTAGCACTGTTTAGCCTTCAGCTTAGGAGCAGTACTAACGTGTGTGTGCGTGTGTGCGTGTGTGTGTGTGTGTGTGTGTGTGTGTGTGTGTGCAGGTCATGGTGTGGAACAGCGGTTAGCCAAGCTGGAGACGCTGTGTAAACAGAAAGAGGAGGAGAGGGTGGAACTGGAGCTCAGACTCACAGAGGTCAAAGAAAACCTGAAGAAATCATTGGCTCGAGGAGCCCTGGCTCCGCCCACTGACACCAAGATCTACGTCAAGGTGGGCAGCTTTTATGAGTCATTGATCAAGCTCTGGACACGAGGCATACAATTACTGTAAATCCTAAATGACTGAAATCTGACATTTGCGTGTGTGTGTGTGTGTGTGTGTGTATGCAGCCACAGGGCAGAAAGGTGGAGAAGGTCTACAACGAGACTGGGCCCGTCCACTCAGCAACTGAGCTTCGTAAACGCTCACCGCCTCTTTACGCCTCCTCCAAGGGGAACGTCATGCAGAAGGCAAAGGTAAGGGACGTGTGTGTGTGTGTGTGTGTGTGTGTGTGTGTGTGACAGCTAGAAATGTTGTCCTCACTTTTTGCTGTGTCACGGTTTCCAGGAGTGGGAGTCGAAGAAGGGCACCTAGACTGAACAGAAACGGATCTCCAGATGGATTCATGGAGGAATGAAGCCGAGCTGTGAGGGGAGGATGTGTTAAAAGAAGAAACTGGCACTGGGAAGAAGAGGAAAGAGATGAGGAAGAAGAAGCAGAGGTAAAAGAGGAAGAGGACAGACTCTGACACAATCTTCCCTCCTCTTACCGATCAAGAAAAGGAGGAGCCTAAGCAAGTCGAGCAGCACGGTGCCGTCTCAGCCGCTGTAAATATGACAGGCGTCACTGATGTATTAATGTGGATCACCATGAACAGCAGAGTTTACATGTGTGTTTACATCGGGCGGCACGACGTCAACATGTGATGTCATAGAAATGCATCGCAGAGCGAGTGTGGTTCACACACTGAGTTCAGAGTTACAGGCAAGACGTCCACAGATTTATTCCTTTTAACAGGATACTTGTCAATGTAAAATAAAATAAGTAAAGAAATTATTATTATTATTATTATAAAGTTATCTTTATTAATAACAGAAGTTTCCCACATGTTGGTGTATTTAAGCCATAAGGAAAGCATATTGAGTATGACACTGTTCCTGAGTCGATGTTTATTACTGCAATGTGAAACGTTTGTTTGTGAACGTTTCTTTGTGTAATCTCTTTGCCTTTTGCACTTTATCTTGTTGTATTTTGTGACTTCGAATTCCTGTAAATAAACGCTTTGAGCGAACACACATGTTGGAGTGAATGATTACTTTTTCAAAACATGTTCTCCACTGGACTGTTCCTTTGTGTTCCTTTGTTTTCCTTTGTTTCAGCCTCTCAGGAGAAGAATCACAACTCTGAACTCTAGGCGCCACCTCGTGGTAAAATGAGATGTAAGCACTTGTTTGAAGGGCATCCAAAGACCACAGGTTGGCTGTTTGGAGGCGATTCAACAAATCACCATGATGTAACAGTCTGTATTTATTGAGAATGATATGTTAGAAAACGAGCAGAGGTCTCTTCCAGTGCATCTTCGTCCTCAGCCCTGTAGTTGTGTTCCCCAACTTCACTTCCTGGCATTGCATTGTGGGAGAAAACCCACTTTAAACTAAAAAAATGTTATGATCCAGTTTTTTTTCTTCGTAAAAGTCATGGTAATAGTGCTGTTGGAGGAAAATGTGTCAAAACGCTGAATGAAGTAGGTTTTCTTTTTCATTAACGTTGATGAATTTTTGTATACTTTCCAGTTTTTAAACAACAATCCTTAAAACCTGGTTAGGCCTCCTGAAATATCAACGGGGAGATAATCCTGCTGCATCTATACAAATCAAAAGGGACAGATCACAAAATTAAAAGTAAATAAACAAATCTCACTTCTCCATTGTGCTACACGGTTTACAGTTTATTCTCCTTTCAATTAAACCACGTCTCTAATCCATTACAATGGAGGTGAAGGGGATCTCATTTTTTTTGCAACGACTTAAATATAAAAATGGATTGTAAGAAATCGGTACATCATGCCTACATTACTCTGATAACCAACTCGTCAACACATTTTTTTAAAGAGCCTTTTTTGTTAAAAAACAACATAAATCCATTCAACTCTATTGTAGCGAAGTGATGGCCGAAATCTGAGATTATCGATATCAGTATGACGACATATTCCTGTAAATCAGGTGGAATGACACCGACAACAGTTAAAATATATACGGTTCATTCCATTTATAATATTGATGAATATTCAAAGCATTTCAACTAGGGCTGTCAGCGTTAACGCGTTAATCTATGCGATTAATTTGGCTGCGATTAACGCACTAAAATATTTTTACGCAAATAACGCAACTTTGTTTACTTCCGGTGTCGTTGAAGTTTTTACACTCCTGTGAGCAGGCACGTGCACAGACATTTTGGGGGGCAGGTGCTCAAACCAAAAAAAAGGGCACCCATCGCCAAAATGATTTTTCCAAGTGAAGGAGTTGGTTGCTAGCAACACTTGAAACACACTGTGTCGTGAGAAGACATGAGAGTTGAACAAAATGACATGTTTTCTATTAACAATTACAATTTATTTTCATTTACAAAATAATAGGAGCCAAACATGCCATATAATAAACAACGTACTAACCTCGACCGTTCGGTCATGGCGGGAAATATCAAACTTCTGTAAAAACGTTATAAGGCTTCAATCTGATATTTCCCAGCATGACATCACTCTTGGTTAGTAACAGTGGTGTAGTGGGCGTTGGACGCGGGGGTACGCCGTACCCCCACTTATTTGGAGGATGATTTTTTTTTTTTTTTTTTTAAATAGTCTAATAAATATAAAAATCATTGCCAGTGTTATCAGTTGCAAGTGTGTATGTGTTGTCATAATGACAACATAATACATTTCACAGTAATTATAATAAAAAAATAAAACTATTTCTATTATGATTCGTCATCACGCTCGTGATGCAAAAAGCAGACGTCGCTGCGCCAGAGTCCTGCAAAAACAGCGATTCCGGGTAGTATTTTTTCAACAAAAACGTTTCGGGATTATGAAACCAAATAAATGCACGATTGTTGCATAACAATATGATAACGTTCCGTTTTTAATAACTCACGTTTTTGGGAGGGGCGGATGACCATCTAATTATTAATATATATGTGTCTACATACTGTACGTGAATATAATTAAATGGAATGAATGGCATAATTTATGCCTGGCCTGGTGGCGCTCTTTCAGCATCTGGACAGCTCCTCAAACTTTGATGTGATGTCAGTGTCAATGTCACTGACACACCCCCAGCTCGCGATCCCGCGTTCTTTGCACGACTTCTTTTCTAAAAAGAATTTAATTCAGAAGAAGAAAGAGGCTAGCAGCACCGAAGCAGCTACAAGTGAAGCTGCTACTACATCACCAGAAGAGCCGCCTGAAGACGTGGATAATGCTAGCAACGTTAACGTTAACTGCGCTAGCAACGTTCCCCTGGCTAGCTCTAGCTCAAGCTCACCTTTCCCAGATATATGGACGGAGGAGATGTGGCGGAGGAAACAAGACGCATACCCATGGATAGATTGCAAAGCTGGAAAACTGGGCTGCAAAGTGTGTACATCAATTTCGGATTTATCCGTTTTCAAAACACAAGGATCAAGATTGGCGGATGAATGGCGTTCCTACACTGTCACTTACAGTGGAAAAGACAAGAGCGGAATGTTAACGTCCCTCAGAAAAAAAATCATCAAACATAAAGAATCAAATGGACACACCACTGCGCAGCGGATTCAAGAGAACGCCAAAAAGGAGACACTTGAGAAGGTCTGTGACAACATGAATGCATCAAAGCTGAAAGCTACATGTGCTGTATTCCGGTCTGCTTATTACTTGGCACAGAACGACAGACCATTTTTGGACAACTATGGTTTACTGGAGTTGCAACACAAAAATGGGGTTGACATAGGCATCGGTTTGCACTCCAGGTACAGTGCATCACAGATAGTGGACCATATAAGTTCAGAGATGCGTAAAAAAGCATGCCAAAGAATCCAAGCTATCGAAGGTAAAGTTTCGATTCTTATAGATGAGTCAACGAGTCTGGGTGCAAAACGACCTTGATTGTCTACCTCAAATGTGAAACGGACAAGAGCTGTGAACCACATTTTATGTTTCTGGATTTGATCGAACTTCCAGACCAGAGAGCCGACACAATCATGCAGCACTTGCTGAAATGCCTCCAAGGACATGGCTTCGATGACGCTTACTTGAAGAAGCATTTAATTTCATTTGCAAGTGATGGAGCGAGCGTGATGTTGGGACAGAAAGCAGGTGTAGCCAAACAGCTTTCGGAACTGTACCCCAATATAATCACCTGGCATTGCCTGAACCATCGTTTGGTGTCTGACGTGAGTGGTGTGAATCATTTCCAGGCATTTATGGACAAGTTATACACTTTGTACAGCAGATCACCCCTAAACCAGAGAGAGCTGGCTGAGTGTGCTGCTGATTTGCATAAACAAATAGGAAAAATAGGCCGTGTGTTGAGCACGAGATGAGTGGCCAGCTCCTATCGCACAGTATCCGCTGTTTGGAATAACTTCGAGTCACTATGTGCACACTTTAGCTTTGCGAAGACAGATGAGAAACGATCAGCAAACGATCGAAAGCTGTATGAAGGTCTGTTAAAGCGGCTGACTTCAAAGCAGTTCCTTTTAGATTTAGCGCTCATGTGTGATACACTGAATGAGTTAGCCCTGTTGTCAGAATGTTTGCAAAAGCGCACGACATCAGTAGCCTACGCCGACAAACTGATCCACCGGAGCATTCGTTTTATCAATGGACTGGGGGAGCGACCTGGGACCAAGGTCCTTGCAGCTGAAAATGCCATATCAGAAGGCAGACTGGGCACAGTTGTGCTCACAGACAACTCCAAAATCGTCACCATCAATCGTCAACAATTTCTCCGGAGTCTAAGCAACAACCTTAGCCATAGAATGTTCACTACTGCATCATCTCGTGGAGCAGCCTCGCAGGCCCAGTCGGACACAGACTATGTTCACTTGCTCGCTCAACTGAAAGTCCTGGAACGCGACAACTGGCCACCAGCTCAGACCATGCCGCCTGGCTACGGAGAGGTGCAAGTGAGTGAACTGTGCCAACGATTCAGGCTGCCGACTGTAAGTGCAATAAATGCATTCCGAGACTTTGTGGAGAGCACTGTAGACGATGCTACACCTGCCGAGCTCAGGCCCTTGATGAACTGCACTAGACTGATACCATGCAGCACGGCAGAATGTGAAAGGGGATTCAGCCAGATGAATCTGATCATCACCCCAACGCGCAACAGGTTGCTGGTTGAACGGGTATCCACCTTGATGTTCATAAAGCTACATGGTCCACCTCTGACCCAGTGGGATCCGACAGGATATGTAACAACTTGGCTGAGACGACATCGCTCAGCTGAAGACAAGAGGTCACGACAGGCTGCAGCCGAATCTGGCAAGGATCCAGACCCACTGTGGCGTTTCCTCTGAATGATTTCAACGGTGAGTAACACAGATTTTTTGCAGCAACTAAAGTAGGACTAGGCATACCGGTGGTTTCTGTAGACCTGTCTGCCCGTTTTGTGATTGCACTGCACGCGTGCGCACTTATGTGGCATTGTTTGGGATGACCTAATTAAAATAGCGTCCCCCCAGTAAAAAAATCCCCACTACACCACTGGTTAGTAAGAAGCTATTACAAGTGTTGTTTTTTCTTGCGTTTACTCTTTTCACCCTCTGCAATTACTCATACAAGATTGATCTTTGTAAAACTGGAACAGACAAAACAAAGAGAAACATACCACATAAAACAATGTGGCACATGGATAGCACGACACCGAGAGCTATTGTTAGCATAGTTTAGCTGCTCTGTTCTAGCTGTGAATTATTGTGACATTTAGAAAATGAATTAATAAATTCAACATACTATCGAAATTGTCTAAATGGCATTTATAAAACAGATCTCTCTCTCTCTCTCTATCTATCTATCTCTATTTCTCCCTCTCTCTCTCTCTCTCTCTCTCAAACATGACGTCAGTAAACAGCTGGACTAGGCTTTGAAATCACGGATTTCGGGAATTTGTGTTTATTTTTTTTAGGAAACGTCGGACCAGTTGAGACGTAATATTTTCAGTTGTGGTTAATTTATCACCAAACAACGTCAGGGGACAAACACCGTCATGACTCATGACCTGTTGGTCTGATGCTGCGGGTCAGAGGAGAAGGAGGTGCAGCCGTTTGGTGGCGCGAGGAGACCTGCGCGGAGGAGGAAGTGGAGGAGGGAGGGAGGGAGGGAGGGAGGGGCGCGGCGGAGGGGCTCGTGAGCGCCGCGGAGCATGTCGGGGCGAAATTCTCACAAGAACTCCAATAAATGCCCCGACAGATATCCAAACACATTTGGGAGGACTTGATGACAGAGACTATTTTTATTCTTAAATACTTATTAATGAAGAAAAAAAGTGGGCTCCAGCAAAAAGGGCACTTTTCTCATCCAGGGCAAAAGGGCTGGTGCTTGAGCACCACTAGGGGTCTATCTGTGCACGTGCCTGCCTGTGAGTGTCAAGCCGCGGCAGTCCGCCTCCTTCCTCCTGACAAAACGTACACGGGTCACGGACCCTCCTCGATATTCACAGAGAAACAGAGGGCGACGTGTCGGTGACGCGGGGCGGAAGGTGCAGGCAGTGTTGCCAGGTCCGCGGTTTCCCCGCGGAATTGGGCTACTTTTGAAGTGTTGCCGCGGGTTGAATTTTTTGTCCGCTGGTTCGGGTAGACCTATTTTGCATGCAAATTACATGAATATCTTGAAATAAAAATCCATATTTTAAATGAAATAATTTATTTATCCCCAAATAATACAAAACTGACTCCAGATCAGCACGTACACGCCGACACATCCGCGCACACAGGTGAGCACACTCTCAATTGATCATCTACGATATTAAATACCTCGCTGGCACTTTATATGTAGGAGCCTCTTTGAAAACACAGCTCTGTGTGAAGGTTTGTCTTTAAAAAAGAATACAATTAAACAAGTGTCTAAAATACACGCTGTCTGAAGGGATTACTCGTTCATTTAGAAGATTTAGTCTTTAGAAGAAAAAAACTTTTAATCGCGATTAATGAATTTCAAAATGTGCGATTAATTAGTTAATTTTTTTTAATCGATTGACAGCCCTAATTTCAACATAACACTGTGTAACAAGTGCAGATGGTAAATAAAATAAGACAATACTATAACGTTTTTTAAAAAGTGTTTATTTAGTGCATTTCTAGTTTGTCCACAGCAGGAACTAAAATATTAGGTTAATCTGTGCTCCCATTGGTCCAGGTGGTTCTGGCTCTGGTCCAACACCATTGGTCCATTACATGTTGTGGTGCAATACTATTGGTCCAGTCGTGTTCCAACACCCTCCCATTGGTTCACTAGTGTTCTGGTACGACACTATTGGCTCACTAGTGTTCACTTTAGGTCAGGAACACGTCAGACCAGAAATAAAAAACGGACCTTCGGCATGCTGCTACTGAGCATGTCCACAAGCTTCCATGCAACAAGAAACAAAGAGCAAGGGACAACAACAACAGAACGGAAAGGTAAACAACGGCATTGCTTGTAAGAAGAAAGCATGGAAGCATATACAGTAAACTTATCTCTTGATGCCCTCGGGAGGTTCGTCTGATATACGACGGATCTCAAAGGTCAAATCCCCCCCACCTCCTGCCCCCGGATACATGGTTGCGCACACACACTCGCTTGCCCACACACACACACACAGAGACACAAACACTCCTACTTCAAGCACGTTGTGTACTTGATCACTCACAGACACACACACACTGCAAGCACGTTGTATACTTAATCACACATACACACACACACACACACACAGGTGCACCTGCACACATATGCCAGCAAATGAGGAGTCGTCATAAGTGTACAAGGAATACGTCGTTTTAAAAATATGACTTCAGCCCATGAGCTCTGAGTAAACTTCTGGTGGCGGAGACACTTCCTCCACGGCTCCTTCACTGCAGCGACGGAGTGAACACGGGGACTCTTTGGCTCTCGGTAACAGTCTGTTTATCTGACTTTGTGACTGACTGACTCTCCATCGCCCTCCCTCCTTCTCTCTGGTCATAATACAGCAGGGAGAGTAGTCGAGGGCAGAGATCCATACGTCCTGTCCCTCTGCAGAACAGAGCAGCAGAGCCAGACATATTGATTGTCCTGGATTTATTTACATCAGTCAGTCACAGTGGGCTCCGTTAAGTGGAAGAACACGTTCCTGTCCTCCGTCAGGACGCCTCGCCTCCTCCTCGCCAGCCGGATGTGTGGGCATGTCGGCCTGAGATCTGTGTGTGTGTGTGTGTGTGTGTGTGTGCGCGCGAGTGTAATTGTGTGTGTGTGTGTGGGGGGCTAGGATAAGTCGTTGTTGCTGGGCGACTTCCCCCCGCTGTTAAGGAGGGCCGAAGCGCTGCGACTCTTGATCGGCGTGCCGCTGCCGGACCGGGAGAGTTCTGTCAGGTCGTGGAGGGAGGGCTCCCTGTACATGGCCACTGCGCACACACACACACACACACACACACACACACACACACACACACACACACACACATAGGAGACAAGAACCGTGGATTAAAGACATCGCTCATGTTTGGTATGGTCAGGCAGTAAAACAGATGAAAGGTTTACTTTATCGAAAGTCTATTTAACTTTGGTTTTAGAATAAGTTCTTCTATAAAGCCAATGGAAGAAATGCTCATCTGTAATGCAATGATCCATATCCCAATTCTAAGTAATGATGATCTCTCGTCTTAAACAATCATCAACAATTATTTTGATTTATGTATTTGTACCCACACAGAGACAATAGAAACAAACTGTAATAGTGATATATACATATTGTCTTTTAGCTACACGCGTGTATAACAGTTGTCTTGTCACCCCCCAGCAGGTACCGAGCAGCATCAGCATCCATCTGAGTCGTGTTTAAGTCCAATATTCGTCTCCTTTCAGCTCCGTTTTGCTCTCCACTTCTCTCGGAGGTAAATATCTGTCTCTTCAGCTGAAATGAGTTGCATCTCAAAGTCGATGTTTATTTTCGAGTGGGTTTCTGGCTGCATGTCAGAGATAAGGTCCGTGGTTATCACACGCGTCAGCAAGTTGGATGTCTTGTTCCGCATTGGTTAAAACACATTTCGATAAATACCCATCTTGTGAATTCTTAAGCTTTTACGTGTCTTAAAAAAAAAGGCTGTTGCGTAGAAGTGTCTAAATGAGACAACAAAGCATCTCCCGTGGAACAATAGACCGCCTCCAGCTTGGTGGTGTAACTTTTATATGTACGATACGATCCTTTTAGAGCATGTTCCTTAAAAACTGCATTTTTAACTGGAATGTAAGTCATTAGTCATGGATCTATATCTTTCTCTCTCATTCTGTTTTCTGTTCTTTGCTTTGTTTCCAGAATAATTTTACACTGTAATATCTGCTTTAATTAATTAATTTTATTCCTCACATAAATAACGTTAAATTAATGGTGGAGAAGTCAATCATTTTATTATAAAAACAAACTGGAGCTTTATTATCCGTCCAATTATCAAACTTTAGTGCTGGAAATCCATTCATCTTTGTTTCGTTTATTGAGCGAGGCTTCCCGACCATTTACGGCAACTTCATCATCGTCTTCATCATTATTATTATGGACCCGCTGCAGTTTGCTTATCGCCCAAACAGATCCACGGATGATGCTGTCTCCCAGGTACTGCACACCACACTCTCTCATCTGGACAGCCAGAGGGGGGGCTATGTGAGACTGCTGTTCATTGATTATAGTTCAGCTTTCAACACCATAGTCCCCTCCAGACTGGCCGGCAAGCTGATTGAGCTGGGACTGAACACCCCCCTGTGTGCTTGGATCCTGGACTTCCTGACCGCCAGGCCACAGGTGGTCAGGGTGGGCAGACACCTCCAAATCCCTCACCCTGAACACAGGATCCCCAGGGTTGCGTCCTCAGCCCCCTACTGTACTCCCTGTACACACATGACTGTGTGGCCAGGTTCAGCTCCAACACCATCATCAAGTTTGCGGATGACACAGTGGTGGTGGGCCTGATCTCCGACAACGACGAGAAGGCCTACCTGGAGGAAGTTGCTGATCTGTCACTCTGGTGCCAGGACAACAGCCTCATCATGAATGTCACCAAAACTAAGGAGCTGATTGTGGACTTTAGGAGGGTACAACAACAGAGGACGTACTCACCACTGGGGATTAACGGGACTACTGTGGAGAGGGTGAGCGGGTATAAATACCTGGGAGTCCACATCACCGAGGATCTGACATGGTCAACAAACACAGACACTCTGGTGAGAAAGGCAAGGCAGCGCCTCTACCACCTCAGGCAGCTGAGGAAATTTAAAGTTTCCCAGAGGATCCTTCAGTCCTTCTACTCTGGAGCTGTAGAGAGCGTCCTGACAGGAAGCATCACAGCCTGGTTTGGCAACTGCTCCGCTCAGGACAGGAAGGCTCTGCAGAGAGTAGTGCGTTCGGCTGAGCGCACTATTGAACTACACTCCCACCCTGCAGGACTTGTACACCAGGAGGTGCAGAACCAGAGCCGGCAGGATCATGAAGGATCCTCACCACCCCAACAACAGACTGTTTCAGCTGCTGCGGTCAGGCAGGCGCCTCCGTAGTCACGCTGCAAGAACAGAGAGACTGAGACGGAGTTTCTTTCCTCAGGCCATCAGGATTGTGAACTCCGACCTCACCAGGACCCCCACATAGACCCACACAACTGCCCCTCTTAGGCACACACACACACACACACACACACTTACTGTAAATATTGTGTTGTTTTTTATTTGTAAATAGTGTGTACTTGTTGCCCTTGCACATTCCTGCTGAGCATTGCCACTTTCATTTCACTGCACACCCTGTGTGTGTATGTGACAAATAAAACATCTTGAATCTTGAATCTTCATCGTAGCACACGTTTTTGTGATCGTCCCCTCAGGGTGTTTCTCTTCATCTCCTCTTCATGTCATGAATATTTATTATCACGGAGACAAATTTTCTGTTTCTACGCCATGTTTTCGCATTCTTTAAAAGAAATATAAAATTTCACTTCTTTAAATAATAATTTGTCTGATCACTTACATTTTCTGAAAATGACATGACGACTCCTCATTGAAAAATCTCAAATCCACGACGATGCTGACGTTTATCGTTTTAAGTGTAACACAACTTGTCTCTCTTTCCCTACAAAGCCCATGCAGAGTCTCTTTATGTATTCACACGTCTGAAAGTTGAATATTGGACCATGAGTGGCTTCCAAACTAGTTTTGGTGTCGCAAAATGTAGTAAATGTTACCAAGGACACTGAGTTTTCTGGTGCTTTAAAAGTATTTATAAATATGTACCGATGCTGAATAAAAGTGCCCTGAAGTTTAACTTTGCGTCCTTTACCTTTGAGCGGTTTGGGGATGAAATGTGCGGCGGCCTTGTTCTTCTTCACGTGGTTTCCCTTCATGACTCCTCCCTCCTTGTTGAGTCCCAGATACCAGGCCCGACCCGAGGCCTGCTGCCGGTACAGCATGGAGGAGTAGGTGACGTAGTAGTTCTCAAACACCGACTCCTTGAACTTACACTCGGGGGTAAATTGTTCCTGAGGGGAAAGTGGGTCAGACATTAGAACAAATCACACACAAACAGAAGACAGGAAGGTGGTGAAGGAGACACGAAAACGTGTGAAATCATTCCACCATGATGTCATCGGTGTATTCATCCACCCGATCTGAGTCGTTATCTCGGCCGGGCGACAGTCTCCGGAAATAAACTGCACCAATTTAGGACAGCTGACATTTGCACATCCTTATTCCTGCATCTCCATAGCAACCGGCTACTCCCTTGAATACCAACCGGCCCACTGAGAGAAGGATGGTACCCAAGTTGCCGGGGGGGGGGGGGGGAACGGGAAGATACAGAAAAAGGATGCTCTTTCTCTCTGACAAGCATTACTTCATTTTTTAATCAAGCCGTGTGTGTGTGTGTGTTTCATATCAGGGGAGAAGATGAAGTGATAAGAGTGTTTTATTAAGCCTCCAGGACTGGACACGATGGGCCAGATATCGAGGTGGTGTCCGTGCCTTCACGGGCGCAGCAGCATGGCTGTTACTACTTCGCCCGTTTTTTTCATTTTACACTTTGTTCGTTTTCATCTCTTCGGCTCGCAGACTTGTTTAGATTGCGGCGAGTGTGTGTTATTGTTGTTTTTGTTGTTATTGCATCAACACCACCCACTATTACCACTCACAAGCTAAAGCGAGGCACTTAGTGCACTGCGCTGCAACCAACACCGGCCTCTGAGGAACGCGATGCACACTTGGGGATGAACGTGTAAATCTCGCTGGGGGAAGGCATGAATAAAAATGGACGAAAAGTAATCTCCCTTTCAAAGAATAACCACAGGGAGATGGACAAAAGGAGGCTCGGGGAATGATGTGAAATCAATCGTGTGGAGCCACGACACCAGGAGACGGATAGAGGAGTTTCACACGCGGGATCATAAACACCCGGTGGCAGCTGACTCACACGAACGCCTCGGTGTGACGATAATGAGCCTGGTCACACAGAGCTGCTGCTTCAGTAGCCACCCTGACCCAAAGAAGAGGGTGCAGTCCCCCACAGTCTGTAATGATGATGATGGCGATGATGATGATGATGATGGTGGGGATGATGACGGCGGTGTGTGTCTGTGAGAGCGTGGTAAACCTACAGAGGTGTAGAGAAAGCCTTCGTTGTTCATTGCCAGGTAGAGTTTGGTCTGGACGCCCTGGATGGCCACCACACGAAGCCCCACTGGGATCAGGTTGAACACAGCTACACACACACACACACACACACACACACAGACAAAGTGAACAAAGGGGGAGACAGATCCTCATCAATAAGGAAGCATCTGGCCTTACGACTCCTCCATTTTGCCACGGAGAAGCTATTTGAAGGTCAGTGAGGCGTGAAGGTCGAGGAATTACAATAACGATTTGGAAGCTGGCATTAAAACGTGGAAAAAGCTTTAGAATCGTCAAAAAAAGCACGTCGCAGAGCAGGGTTTGGAAAACATGCAGCAGGGCAATGGCCAGTTTAAGTTTACAGATATTTATACTCCTATAAATTACATTTAATATTCCTACTGGAGCTACAACTGTGCATTATTTCCACGAGCAGCTGTTTTATACACACTGATTAATCATTTAGCCAATTACATATCAGAAGTTAGTGAAACGATGAACCCAAAGGTGACACCATCCAATGGCTTGTTTTGTTTGAGCAACATCCAACGTTAATTTGTAATTATATAAATAATTTCACGGCAAAAATATGTTCAGAACTTTTGTTGAATCCTTTTCCATCAATCGTTTAATCAACTAATGGATCAATTATCTGTCTCCTACTTGTGATCATGGAGAGTAAATATAATTTCATGGAATATTTTTTCGATGCAGATATTATTGTCAAAAAGTAAGAAGACCATTAACATAACCAAAGTTATATAATCAAATGTCAAAAGCCCAAATCATCCTAGCGAGGCCCAGGGATGTTTAGCTGAGTAGGCTCCTCCCCCTTCATGTCTGACAGCTCTGATTGGCCGATTTAAATGTATTTCCAGACACGGCAGATGAACAGATAATGAATCTACATTGGTAACACAATTAGTATACATTTAATAATCACATTACACATTGTGGGTGCTTGATAACGTTTGTTTTCATATTATCTGCGGTTGTTGTTTTCTCCATTCGTGTGCAATCAGGCACAAGCTCAGCGTAATTAATGTTTACCCACATCTCCGGAGCGGGGACGTAATTACCCCGGGATGTTTGACGAGCCAGGCCCTCGTATATAATTACCACCATGTTCTTTATAATGACTGCGGTTTTATGGAGAAATGGATTACATGGATTATCCATTTCAACGCGGTCAGGGACGACTGACTTCACGCCGGTGGGCGTTGACATGATGCACACACACCTTGTGATCATCCAATTAAAGAACCTTTAATGGCCTTTGTGGCTGTGTCTTTCTCTCCTGTGTCCACACAACAGTTGGTGGCCTGGGAAGTAGCAGAGATTAATGAATTAATGCCGGACGCCCCCGACGAGGAGGTGAGCGATTACCGTCTGGACCGCGAGGGCAGAATTCAATTAGCTGTCTCGAGCACACACTGCAGCCCGTGTGCGTCCGCGTGAGGGAGGAAGAGGAAGAGGAAGAGGAAGTGTGTTCTCCAGATCACTTTGAGTATCTTTTGCAACGTGCGTGATGCAGCGAGTTAATCCACTTCTTTAACCGGTAAACATTCAGCAGGTTGATACCGTCTGACGGGAGGAGCCGCCGCCCGATTCCCAATTGAATGAACTTGTGTTGCTGAGTGACTTCAACACAATGGACTTTATCTTTAAATTGGATTTAGACCGTATGGTTTTGGATGATGACACCAAAATGGAGATTAGGGGAATTGAGTTTTCGATATGTTGTTATTGTTTTTTTTGTATTTTGAAGTATAGGCTAATATAAAAAAATCAAGATTTTTTTTCAAAGCGTGGTTTCAGCGGCTTCTATTTCCTTTACTTTATCAGCACAGCAAATGGAGGTGTTACGACTATATTTGTTTCAGCCTTCAGTTCATTCTCTAAGTATCCTTGTAACTGAAGTTCTCTGAAGCAAATCATAGAGCTGAAACGGTGAATTGCTGAATTGATGAATTGATTAGTCGAACGACAGAAAGTGAATCTGCAATCCTTGTAATAATAGTAGCAGATCAATTAGTTTCTCGGTGCGTTGGTGCGCGATGTTTTTTGTTGTTTTCGTCTCAAATACTGTTTTCTGCTGTGATTCCCGGAGCTCTTTCACCAGAGAAGAGCTCATGAACATCAGGGGAACAACTCCAGCGGATTTATTTCCAACGTTTTTAACTTCTGTGGAGTTACTGGACATTTTTGTAAAAGGTGTGCTCACCTTCGCCCACGCGGTGAGACGCCGCCGGAGAGGGAAACGTTCAGGGGCGCTTGTACGGCTACGGAAACGGGGATCTCGTACAGCGCTGCCGGGCATATTTCTCTCAAATGTCCGCTCACTGTGCAACAAACTGGACGAACTCCAGCTGCTGGTGGGGAGAGACAGAGACTTCTCCTCATCCTCCGTCCTGTGCTTTACGGAATCATGGCTAAGTGGATCGATACCAGATTCTGCGCTCCAGCTCGCTGGCTTCCAGCTGTTCCGAGCGGACCGGGTCACGGAGCTCTCCGGAAAAACAAAGGGTGGAGGAATCTGCTTTTACCTCAACAACGGCTGGTGCAACGACGTAACGGTGATTCTACAGCACTGTTCGCGGACCTGGAATCTTTATCATTCACTGCAAACCCTTCTACTCCCCACGTGAGTTCGCTTCATTCATCCTGGCCGGAGTTTACATGCCGCAGGGGAACGTGCACGAGGCACAGCGGACCCT
This sequence comes from Pseudoliparis swirei, assembly GCF_029220125.1. Classification (NCBI taxonomy): domain Eukaryota; kingdom Metazoa; phylum Chordata; class Actinopteri; order Perciformes; family Liparidae; genus Pseudoliparis; species Pseudoliparis swirei. The sequence goes on from NC_079390.1 coordinate 8,023,617, forward strand.
CGCCGAACAGATACGGTGTGTGGAGCGGACCTTCCCGGACTCTTTAGTTATTGTACTCGGGATTTTAACAAAGGAAACCTCAGCCACGAACTCCTAAATATAGACAGTTAATTAAATGCCCTACCAGAGAGAAGAGCATTCTGGACCACTGCTACACAACAATCAGCAGGGCCTATCACGCCGTTCCTCGAGCTGCACTGGGAAACTCTGACCACGTCATGGTTCATCTGATTCCCTCATACAGGCAGAGACTAAAGCTCTGCAAACCTGTGGTGAGGAAGTTCAAGAAGTGGACCAGTGAGGCTCTGGAGGATCTACGGGCGTGCTTGGACTGTACTGACTGGGATGTCTTCAGGACTGCTACCAACAGCCTGGATGAGTACACAGAGGCTGTAACTTCCTACATCAGCTTCTGTGAGGACAGCTGTATTCCATCCAGCTCCAGAGTGAGTTATAACAACGACAAACCCTGGTTCACAGCGGAGCTCAGGAAGCTAAGACTGCAGAAGGACCAGGCATTCAGGAGTGGGGACAAGGACCTGTACACAGAGTCAAAATACAGGTTTAGCAAGGCGGTGAGAGATGCTAGACGACTGTACTCTGAGAAACTGCAACAGCAGCTCTCAGCAAACGACTCTGCTTCTGTCTGGAGAGGGCTCAGGCAGATCACCAACTACAAGCCCAAATCACCCCACTCCATGAACAATGTGCTTCTGGCAGACGAGCTCAATGAGTTCTACTGCCGCTTTGAAAGACAATGGAGCAGTCCTGAGACCAGCCCCATCAACAAGCCACAGACCATCAGCCCACCCTCCCCCAGCCCATCAGGGCTCACACCTCTGGAGCACCCTCCATCAACTCAGCGACGACCCTCGTCATCCTGGAGAGAGCTGTCAACAGGCTGTTCAAAAAGCAGAACCCCCGCAAAGCAGCGGGCCCGGACTCCGTCTCCCCCTCCACCCTGAAGCACTGTGCTGACCAGCTGTCTCCGGTGTTCACCGACATCTTCAACACCTCCTGGAGACATGCCACGTTCCAGCCTGCTTCAAGGCCTCCACCATCATCCCGTCCCCAAAAACCCAAGATCACAGGACTCAATGACTACAGGCCCGTCGCCTGACCTCTGTGGTCATGAAGTCCTTTGAACGCTTGGTCCTGTCACACCTCAAGACCATCACCGACCCACTCCTGGACCCCTGCAGTTCGCCTACAGAGCCAACAGGTCTGCAGACGACACAGTCAACATGGCCCTTCACTACATCCTCCAGCATCTGGACTCCCCAGGAACCTACGCCAGGATCCTGTTTGTGGACTTCAGCTCTGCTTTCAATACAATCATCCCGTCCCTGCTGCAGGACAAGCTCTCCCAGCTGCACGTGCCCGACTCCACCTGCAGGTGGATCACAGACTTCCTGACCGACAGGAAGCAGCACGTGAGGCTGGGGAAACACGTCTCAGGCTCCCGGACCACCAGCACAGGTTCCCCAAGGCTGTGTTCTTTCCCTCTGCTGTTCTCCCTGTACACCAACAGCTGCACCTCCAGTCACCAGTCCGTCAAGCTCCTAAAGTTCGCGGATGACACCACCCTCATTGGGCTCATCTCTGGTGGGGACGAGACCGCCTACAGGTGGGAGACTGACCACCTGGTGACCTGGTGCAGCCAGAACAACCTGGAGCTCAACGCTCTAAAGACAGTGGAGATGGTTGTGGATTTCAGGAGGAATGCAGCCCCACCCGCCCTCTCATCCTGTGTGACTCCCCCGTCGACGCTGTGGAGTCCGTCCGCTTCCTGGGCTCCATCATCACCCAGGACCTCAAGTGGGAGCTGAACATCGGCTCCATCACCAAGAAGGCCCAGCAGAGGATGTTCTTCCTGAGGCAGCTGAGGAAATTCAACCTGCCAGGAGAATGATGGTACAATTCTACACGGCCATCGTTGAGTCCATCATCTGCTCCTCCATCACCGTCTGGCACCCTGCAGCCACAGCCAAAGACAAGTGCAGGCTGCAGAGCATCATCCGCTCGGCCGAGAGGGTTATCGGCTGCAATCTGCCTTCCTCCAGGTCCTGTTCACTTCCAGGTCACTGAAGCGGGCCAGAAAGATTGTCGCTGACCCTCCCACCCTGGACACTCCTGTTCGAGTCCCTCCTCTCTGGGAGTAGGCTGCGTCCATCATGACAAAGACCACCCGCCACACCAAAAGTTTTTTCCCGTCGGCAGTCGGGCTCATCAATGGAACCCGGGACTGACTGACTGTCACCCCCAGGACTACCACCTCTTCTTCCACCTTCCTCTCTCCTCCTTCTTCCCGCTCCTTCCTCTTCCTCTTCCTCCCACTCCTCCTCCCTCCTCCTTCTTCTTCCCTCCTCCACACACGTCACTTTAACATGCACTTTAACTTGAGGCCTCCTCCACACATGCCACTTTATTTGCATGCACTTTAACTTAAACACACGCCACGCGTAACATACACTTTTAACTAAAACACACCACTTGAAGCACACACCCAAACACTTTCACATTATATTGTTGTCTTTCTGTCGTGTTGATTGTTGTTTGTTTGTCATGTCCAAATGTTGCACCTTCCACCAAAAAAATTCCTCGTTTGTGTAAACATTCCTGGCAATAAAACTGTTTCTGATTCTGATTCTGTGATGATGTAATGCTTTTCTTTGTCATATGTGATATTAAATGTAATACCTTTGGATTTTAAGACTGTTGGTCAGATAAAAATAAGCCTTTTGAAGATTTCGCCTTGTGCCTCTGGTGAAATCCATATTATCGTTTTTTTAAACTTTCTTTTTGGCATTTCATACCCAACACGACGCATCAGTTACTCGAAAGTTATCAACTGATTAATCCTCAAGGAAAAGAACGGTTGTAGTTGCAGCCCAAGTTGATTGTTGAAAATAGAGAGCAAATTAAGAATCATTTCAAACGTGGGTGTCTCGTATTCTTTTCCCATGAGTCCAAAGTTGGACTTACCGTAGGTGCTGTCTTCATCCTTGGTCCCATCTATGGTGCCATCGGGCTGCATCTGCAGCTGGAAGCCCTGGCTGCTGGACAGCCTGGTCACAATGCCCTTTAACTGGGGCTCTGAGGGGAGCAGAGAGAGGGGGGGGGGGGGGGGTGGCACATTAATTAACCAAATACAGCAATCACAGAGAACCTGCAGGTTTCAGGAAAAAGCTGATTATTTCTCCAATCACTGGGCCTCGAGGGCCAAATGGCGGTCCCTGACCCATGAACAATGTGGCGCACGCACCACCCCCCCCCCCCCCACCCCCCTTCTCCAAAATAGACAGATCCAGCACATGATAACAGGAGTTTAGTTCAACAACGACACTTTGCCGCGGGACAACTCAAAGTTATTCACATGTTGATGTTTGTGGTGTCACACAACATGTTGACATGATCCAGACCAATGAGACGAGATGAGGAACATGAAGTGATGAAGGACCAGCCTCAGTGATGAGAGCAAATGATGATGACATTGATGATGATGATGATGATGATGATGATTATGTTGATGATGATGATGATGAAATTGATGATGATGATGATGATGATGATGATGGTGCTTGAGGTGGTGGTGGTGGGTTCCCCATGCACTCTCAGACCTGGTGGTCGCTTTCTCTTCCGTGTCTTCCTCGATCCAAACAATTTGACGCGCGAGAAGACGTTCAGCTTGCTCGGCTTCTCGTTGGTGCCCTTGGTGTTGATCGGGCTGCTGCTGCCGCGGCAGGCGTTCGCCTTCTCCCGCGCCTGTCGCTTCTGGCGGATCAGGGAGCTCGCGATAGCCGCTGCCCGGGACATGTTCCCCCGATGGCTGCGCGTGCCGCGTGCGAAGGATGGCGGAGTGGGTTCGCGCGAATGAGGTGGTGGTGGTGGTGTCGGTGGGGTGTGTAGGGTGCGGGGAGGTTGTCTCCACCACTCACGGCTCAGTTCGCATCGCGAACCGGCCGCTGCAGTCTCGTGATTTTAAGAAGCGTCCATAATCCTCCATCGGTGCGTCCGGGCGCTTCATGGCAGTCCGGCAAAACAATTCCAAGAATGTGCCGGTGAGTGAACGGTGATGACGCCGCCTCACGTCCCCCGGTGGGTCCGAGTGACCCCCCCCGCCCCCGCACCTCCCCTCAGGTGATCCTCCTGCTGTCCCGAGAGAGCGTGGAAGAGGACGAGGGGGGGTGCGTGGGCATCCAGTCCTGGGTCCGAGTGGCGAATCAACAGCTCCTAAACTGCTGCGGGGTCGTTGTTAATGACCACTGCAGCTTCTTCTTCTTCCTCCTCTGCTGCTGCTCCTCTTCGTCGCGGTCCCGTGATGGAAATGCAGCAACTGAAATGTTTTTTCAATGAAACGTCTCCGAGGGAAAAGAGATCATGATGCATGCAGCCGTGCCGTTCATAAAACTGCTGCAGCCCTGCCCTCCCCGTGGAAGAAGGACGAGGAGGAGGAGGAAGAGGAGGAGTGAGTGTGTGTGTGTGTGTTGTATGTGCGTGTGCGTGTCCGTTTGCGTGAAGGGGTCCGAGGGGTGAGATGAGGGGCAGCTCTACCTCATAGGGCACCTGTGGCATGATATTTACATGTTATCCTGCACACTGGTGTGTGTGTGTGTGATAGCCAGGGAGATGGAGGGAGCAATAAAGGAGGAGTAAGAAAAAAAATTACCAGGGAAATAAAAGGGAGAGAGCAGACGGCAGGTGAATTGATGGGACGAGGACTAATGGGGAAAAAAAGGTGGGGGGCGTTGGGGAGAACAGGGGAGAACATTTGGTATCGACTGTAAGTTTGAGAGAGGGAGAAGTAAACAACCTACACACGAATTGGTGGAAAAAGAGATCGATGAATGAAAGAGAGGAGAATAAAGGAAAAGAGGCAAAGGGGGAGTGATGTACAATATTGAGTGTGGGAGGCTGGAGGAAGAAGAGAGGACATTTTACATCGGCGACACGAGGAGGCACGATATGAGGAGTAAAGACAGAGGAGTGCAAGTGAAGGGACACGAACTGGAAGGTTGAGCGAGACCTGTGAGCGCGGCGTGCACGGACCGCGGGGGGGGGGAGGAGGGGCTCTGCTCGTATTTTGGTGCAGAGGTCCACCGCCGCTGAGAGGCTGCAGCGAGCACGGAGGAGGTGAGGAACGAAGACGCTCCAGTCCGGATGAGCCTCGTCTTTCTCTGTATGTCTTGTGTGCATTTGCACCAGTGCACACACACACACACACACACACACACGTGTGCAGCAGCAAACAGACAATGCATGTCGACTGGCCTCCGCGAGAGAGCCGATGCACAGCTGTCAGCGAGAGACATGCGATGGCGCGTGGCAACTGCAACATCCCGACTGGTCTGGAGGGAGGCGAGGTTGCAGACAAAGACCCGACTGACTCACAGTTGAGGTCGACCTGTGGCACCTGGCGCCGAGCAGCGGGGCAGAGCCAACGCACGCTGTTCGCCAGAAGAAGACAAATCGATGGCTGGAAAGTAAGAGGATGCGAGGAGCAGTAAATTGCAGGAGTGAAGTGGACGTCTCAGTCGCCCCCTGTGAGAATAAGCGAGTGTCTGAAGGAGTAAGTGATGGACTGTGGAAACTGGGGTCAGGACCTGGGCACTGGAGTGGAGTCCTTGACTGGAGGAGTTCAACTTACACCAATTTCCTTCTGGTAAGACCTCTGTAAATGTACATATAGTTTAGGTTGTATCACTCTATAAAAGAGACGACGCTTCAGCCAAGAAAGATGTCATAACCCATCTGTGATTGTATGAAAGCAAACCCGAAGAACCACTGTAATGAAGTGACTGAAAGCTACGCCTTCATCTGGCATTCATGAGCTCCTTTGCTTTTAAAACCACACCACGTGTCTCTAAAAGCAAAAGCGGCCAAGAGCAGAGGTAACACAACGTAACAACACAAGCTGCTCGCGTATTAATAACCTCCGAGGAACATAATGACGGCATGTTCTCACGCTTCAGCCTTAGAGCAGCACTATAACACATTTGGAATGTCACAAAAGAGAATCGATAAGCAAATCAAGTCAACTTGGCAGTAGGGGCGAGATCCCCCTAGCGACGCTGGCACTCAGTGGCACTTGCCAGCAGGTGCCGCAGCTACTCAGTGGCACTTGCCGGCACTTGCCAGCAGTTGCCAGCAGATGCCACTACTAGTTAAAAAGTGCCACTACTAGTTAAAAAGTGCCACTACTAGTCAAAAAGTGCCAGCAGACGGAGGGTCGGCCGCAGTGACGAGTCTGCGACGATTTAGTGACAAGCTCCACTGAAGTGCCCGGACAGCGGAAGAAATCACTTTCATGATCACAGAATGGAGGAGCTGCGGTTTAGCTAGATAGATAGATAGCTAAAATAGCTAGATACACAGATGGATGTGTGTGTATATATATATATAAAAAAGACACTAATTAATATATATATATATATATTAATTAGTGTCTTTTTGTAGACACTACTGACAATATGCAATAAGATAGTGCTGTACATTACTGCTGTACTATATTTAATATTGTTTTGCTACTACTACGTTTCACTTCGTAATCTATTACACTTATATACCATGATATTGTAACGTCTCGGACGTTATGGCACTGATGACACGGAGGCGGACGCGTTATTAATCCTCCCTTTATTGGGCATCCACCAACACATACAGCGTGTTCCTCTCAGCTTAGCAGGTCGAAAGTCAACAACAACGGTTCCCGTCAACCACCCTTAACTCCCGTTTTCCGACAGGTTAACCCCGCCTCCCCTCTACTCCGCCAATCACAGGCACGCCCCCTCGACCAGCACGCACGGTGCCACACTTTGATTGACAGCCACTTCACAGGGTCGCTACAATATATTACGAAGTGAAACGTAGTAGAAGCAAAACAATATTAAATATAGTACAGCAGTAATGTACAGCACTATCGCATATTGTAAGTAAGTGTCTACAAAAAGACACTAATTATATATATATATATATATATATATATCCATCTGTGTATCTAGCTATTTTAGCTATCTATCTATCTATCTATCAATCTAGCTAAACCGCAGCTCCTCCATTCTGTGATCATGAAAGTGATTTCTTCCGCTGTCCGGGCACTTCAGTGGAGCTTGTCACTAAATCGTCGCAGACTCGTCACTGCGGCCGAGCTCCGTCTGCTGGCACTTTTTGACTAGTAGTGGCACTTTTTAACTAGTAGTGGCACTTTTTAACTAGTAGTGGCACTTTTTGACTAGTAGTGGCAACTGCTGGCAACTGCTGGCAAGTGCCGGCAAGTGTCACTGAGTGCCAGTGCTTACACTTTAGACTAACAGTGGCATCTCCTCAAAGTAGAATTTCATGGCGGTATAACAGTATGACATGGTAAAACAATAAATTATATATATATATATCTTTTTTTTAAATTATTATTTAAGAAAGGCGGGTACATTATACATTTTGTAGCGACCCTGTGAAGTGGCTGTCAATCACAGTGTGGCACCGTGCATGCTGGTCGAGGGGACGTGCCTGTGATTGGCGGAGTAGAGGGAGGCGGGGTTAACCTGTCGGAAAACGGAAGTTAAGGGTGGTTGACGGGAACCGTTGTTGTTGACGTTCGAGCTGCTAAACTGAGAGGAGCACGCTGTCTGTGTTGGTGGATGCCCAATAAAGGGAGGATTAATAACGTCGTCCCGTCTCCGTGTCATCAGTGCCATAACGTCCGAGACGTTACAATATCATGGTATATAAGTATAATAGGTTACGAAGTGAAACGTAGTAGTAGCAAAACAATATTAAATACAGTACAGCAGTAATGTACAGCACTATCTTATCGCATATTGTAAGTGTCTACAAAAAGACAATATATATATATATATATATATATATATATATATATATATCCATCTGTGTATCTAGCTATTTTAGCTATCTATCTATCTATCTAGCTAAACCGCAGCTCCTCCATTCTGTGATCATGAAAGTGATTTATTCCGCTGTCCGGGCACTTCAGTGAAGCTTGTCACTGAGTCGTCGCAGACTCGTCAATGCGCAGACATGCCTCAGACGCGCCTGGCCGACCCTCCGTCCGCTGGCACTTTTTGACTAGTAGTGGCACTTTTTGACTAGCTGTGGCACCTTTTAACTAGTCGTGGCACTTTTTGACTAGCTGCGGCATCTACTGGCAACTGCTGGCAAGTGTCACTGAGTGCCAGTGCTTAAACTTTAGACTAACAGTGGCATCTCCTCAAAGGAGAATTTCATGGAGGTATAACAGTATGACATGGTAAAAACATTAATTATATATTTTTTATTATTAAAGAAAGGCGGGTACATTATAGATATCATGGTATATAAGTGTTATATATTACGAAGTGAAACGTAGTAGCAGCAAAACAATATTCAATATAGTACAGCAGTATTGTACAGCAATATCGTATTGCATATTGTAAGTTATTCTAAAAAAATACATTATCTATGCAAGTCTGTGGCACTTGCCACAGACTTGCCACTGAGGTGCCACTGAGGTGCCACTGAGGTGCCACTGAGGTGCCAGTGAGTTGTCGCTGAGTACTGGCACCGAGCGGCACTTGCCACTGAGGTGCCACTGAGGTGCCAGTGAGTTGTCGCTGAGTACTGGCACCGAGCGGCACTTGCCACTGAGGTGCCACTGAGGTGCCAGTGAGTTGCCAGTGAGTTGCCAGTGAGTTGTCGGTGCCAGTGATTGCACTCGCCCTCTCTCCAACTTGGATCTGTACGGGATCTGAAAGATACATTTGAGCTGATCAAGTTTTTTGTATGATTTAAACGCGTCAACATCTGGTTTGGTTGGAGCTCTGCTCTCTTATAGAATGTGAAGAGGGAGTTAACCCCGACAGACAACTTTACAGTGACTATCCAGAAAGAGCCGTTGTGTGATTCTTTATTTAACCATAAATGTCAGTTAGAGTAAGATCATAAACCCGGCCGCATGCCGCAGGATTCACAACTGAGATAAACACCTTGGAACAATCCGCCGAGGCCATCACCGACCGCAGGATGGTTCACGTTGGACCCGTCGAAGCTCTGTGAAGTAGACGTGCTGTCCTTTTACCTGAATTCTTTTTTGAGACGTTTCTTCGTGTGATCTCATTTCGTGGAGTAGATGATGTTAGAAGCCGCCCTGCAGGCTGACATGGATTGTGACAGCAACAGGATTCACGCTAAGAGCCGAGACGTTTGATTCACACTCTCTTGATTTATTTAGAACTCCGCCGCCGACACTCCTGTCAAGTTTTATGCTGATTTTAAAAGTTGGAGTTGTGGAATCCGCCCTGTGATCCGAGAACACCGACAGGCACAAGTGCTGGATCTCAATTTCTTAAATGCTTTGAAATCGTCCCCATGGGATGCAACGGATACATCGGGGTAATACTGAGAGCCTACCTTACAATGCCATACATTATGAATGGATGGAGTTGAGGGCATGAGTCTAATCAAACGGTTTTGTCCGGATTCCAGCAGGTCCCCCGAGAAGAAGGGCGCGCCCGGCACTGCGTCCAGCGCCGCGGAGAGCGCTTCAAGTCGTACCTTCCTTAAAAACACACGTCTCACTTAGTGTCTCTCAAAATGATCGACTTATTACCAACACTACCTTATAAAACCGAACAAGTTAATGTCTAAAATGCTCTCCTGGAGGTTTCTCCCCCTTTTTCCCCCGTGAAAGGTTTTTTTTCCCTTCTATTTCTTGGGAGTTTTCCCTGATCCGATGTGAGGTCCTGGGACAGATTGTAAAGCCCTCTGAGGCAAATGTGTGATATCGGGCTTAATAAAATAAACTGAATTTAATTGAATTGAAAACAATATAAGCCACATCAACAAAAGCACCGAGGCAGCGTTTTAGAAAAGTCAACTCAGCGTAACCCTGTGTATCCCCCTTTCCCCTATAATAGTATTTTCCTGCAGCGATACACGGCAGCCGAGTTATCCTCGTATACTTTTGCATCAGAATTGCTCGACTGCGTCAAATCCCGTTATTTCACACGGTTCCCCCCGGTCCTACCTGAGGTCGATCGGCGGATCATGCTGCGCCCGTGGAGCTCCAGAGCCTTGTGCTCATGGCCTTTCTCACTTCCTGTTGTGCGCTGCGCTGCGCTACGAAAAGAGGAGGAATTACCGAAGTTCTACAGCCAGAGAACTCTCCACGGGATCAGATCCATTAAGGCCGCGCGCGAGCGTGGCGTTGACGGGAGATCATTACAGGACATTAGAGGCCATTAAGCCGCTGGAAACGGGCATCAATGATTCATCTCAAGGCCCCGCTGATATGGCACAATGAGAGAGAGAGAGGCAGCAGGAGGCCCTTCCCAAATCCAAGGGTCTATCGAGGAAGTGTGCGTGTGTGTGTGTGTGTGTGTGTGTGAGAGAGAGAGAGAGAAAAGAGAGAGTAAGAGAAAGAGAGTGAGAGAGAGAGCGAGAGAGAGTGAGTGATGGGTGAGAGAGAGAGAGAGAGTGATGGGTGAGAGAGATAGAGTAAGAGAGAGAGAGAAAGAGTAATAGAAAGAGAGTGAAAGAGAGTGAGAGAGAGTGAGTGATGGGTGAGAGAGAGCGAGTGAGAGAGAGATAGAGAGAGATTTTTTTGATTTTTGAAAAACACTTTTTGCATTTTTTTAGACAAAACAAATGTCTTTAAATGAAGTGTTTAAAATCAGAGAGAGCAGGAGTAAGAGTGAGTGGGATATATATATATATATATATATATATATATATATATATATGTATTTAAGGAGGTGCTATAAACCTCTCATAGCCTCTCAGTGACAGGTGTTGGCCTTCACTCCCGGAGGCCATGCCATTTCTCCAAAAGCCTAATCATAGTATTTCTCATTACTGGTACGTGTTACACTGTCAGTGTCACACTCTATAATCCATAAGGTTATGTTGATTTGTATAACTCCATTAACCCGAAGGTTTTCAGATGCAAAAGTATCATTTAAACACCATCTCAAAACATACCTGTTCTGACATTTGGTTAAATTTCATATCTCATGGCCTGCTTTTTTATCTTTTTTGTTTATTTATTAGTTTTTTTGGTGTTTTTTTCCGGCACCATCTCTTACTGTGTATTTTACTTTGCTCTTTTAACTGTTGAAATGTTTTGGCTCCTGTTGCCAATTTGTTTTAATTGACAGCTGTGCTGCACTTTGTGAACCTCTGTCTGTGATAAGTGCTTCTGAAGTGCTTGATAAGATGGTGCGTATCACACTGGATGCTTTCATGTTGAGATAAGATGATTAAAAAAATCTTAGGGGACACAACGGGGGTGAACTGCTTGTTACGATTCTAATCACAAACAAATACCATCCAAGGATTTTTAATGGCGTTGTACTGTATTTCTCAGCAGTAGGTCGGCTGGCCGTATACCCTCAATGAATCTCACCATCACAGCACCGTAAATATAGTAACAACACAATTACACAAAGAGTCTACGCGGCCACATCACTTATCCGCCCATTACATTGTTGTGCTGTTACAGCGCTTCCTGCAGCAGCCTGTTAAAGATAGATAGATAGATAGATATATACTTTATTAATCCCCAAGGGGAAATTTGTCGAGTCAGTAGCAGCAACACACAAGAATAAAAAAACAAAACACAAAATATAAGAAGGGTTAGGGTGATCTGGCAAGAGGTGAACTGTTGTAGAGCCTCATAGCCGTCGGCAGGAATGTTCTCCTGTATCTCTCCTTGTGGCAGCGGAGCGTGAGGAGACGTCTGGAGAAAGTACTCCTCTGTCCCTGTAGGAGGTGGTGGAGAGGGTGGTCCGGGTTGTCCAATATGGACACCAGTTTCTTCAACGACCTCCTCTCCACCACCTGTTCCAGGTGCTCCAGCTGGCAGCCGATGATGGAGCCAGCCTTCCTAACCAGTTTGTTAAGACGGCTGGTGTCACCGGCTCCGATGCTGCTCCCCCAGCAGACAATGGCAAAGTGCAGCACACTGGCGACAACCGACTGGTAGAATAACTCCAGCATCTTGCTGCACACGTTGAAGGATCGAAGCACAACAGCATCCACTAAGATGATACACGGTAAGTATCACAGGTTGCAGAGTGTCCACTGCTGCATGTGCTGCAGTCCAGGAGCTGTAAAAGCCATTGAAGGCAGCAGGATGTTGATGAGGAATATGCACACTCAGCACCTTGAACTGGCTAATAGTTGAACAAGAAACATCTAAGATACATATGTAGAAGTATATGTGCTTCTCGGTCCAATTTTCCAAATCTCAGATCTTTGGGGGGAGCCACTGTGTTGTGTTTGCCCACATAATTGTATCATTATGCCGTGGCCTCCTGTGGTGAGAGAGCTGTTGGATCAAGACGATGGATCTGCTGGGTCACTGCGTGCCTGTGGTCAGATTTAGTTTCTTAAGTTGTCTCAACTGAACAGAAATACCATTCTAGCTTTGAATAAACACAACATGACTCCCAAAAATAGCTTTGTAGCCTTGGCCTGAAATACAAAACCAAAACGATACCAGCTGGACGGTTAGGAAAAGGTTCCTACGCCAACAGCCTGGGCAGCAAGCCAGCATCCAATCCCTGCAGACTGTAGGCCAGGGGTGTCCAAAGTCCGGCCCGCGGGCCAATGGCGGCCCGCGGTCAGATTTCATACGGCCCGCGACATCGGTCATATAATGTGTTATTTCTGGCCCGCCAGATCTGTCAGAATAAATAAATCATAACAACTTGAAAGACGTAATTCCTCCTCTCATGTTTCTGGCTCTGCGTGGCGTGAGCCCTTCTCCAAACCTATTTGCCATGGCGACGGCAAAAAAAAAAGGACAAAAGTTGACAGTGAGGGCCGCCGCGTTCAGGAGCGGTGGGAATTACTAGTGTTTCCCCTCCCATGAGAACAGGGTGGGGTCCGCTGACATGTTCTCTCGCGCCAGGTAACAACAGGTTGTTTTATTAACTAAACGGTCGTCTGTTATTGATCGTATCTACACAGCGGCATGTCATTTCTGTCTCTACGGGGTGGCGTTCACACTTCTCCTGGCTCTCGGTATCGCGGCGGAGCTCCGCCCCCATGCGCGCAGACAGGTGAGCGCAGACAGGTGAGCGCAGACAGGTGAGCGCAGACAGGTGAGCGCAGACAGGTGAGCGCAGACAGGTGAGCGCAGACAGGTGAGCGCAGACAGGTGAGCGCAGACAGGTGAGCGCAGACAGGTGAGCGCGCTCCAACCAGCCGGCAGAGAGGTCCAATATGTCGCGGGATAGGCAAACCGACACCTCTGCATTCCCACGGTGGTGAAGACACGTCGTCTCAGTCGCTCTCTGCTCCGGGTTCAAGAGACCAGGTGGGGCGCGAGGGGGATGCAGATTCTTTTATTTCAAGACCTTGTTTGAGAACTTCACGCATTACAAACTACACGGACATAAAACTAAGTCATTCATAAATAAAGAACGAAATGCCTGTCGCCTATTTTCGTGTAAACGTGTCGTTACGGCGTTAACCGGTTACACTGCGCATGCGCGACGGACGAGATTCTTGGCGACTTGCCAGGTGTTACCTCAGCGTTCCAGCTGTTGCCCTTCAAAACAAGAGCTCAACATTGAGCTTTATTGAGAGTGGCCGTATCAAGCCTGCGACCCCGTTTTAAAAAGAGGTGTAGTGGAAAGCCCATTTTATCACGCATAGAGTAAAACGGGATGACTCACACATATCTGCACTTGTTTTGTTTTTCAAAGGTTGCGCGTTATTGTTATTTTGAAAAGATATGCAGTGTAACTAACACTCAGTAAAACTCTTTATGCCCAAATATTTGATCTTATTTTGTTTAATTTTTCACAGGTTGCACTTTATTGATATTATCTTGAAAAGGTATTCAGTGCAAAACAGGTTGATTGCTGCCACAATCAGCTAAATGTGAAGTGTGTTGAACGGTAACATGTCATTAACAGTGAAAAACCTGTAGATGTGACAAACTACTGCTTTTCTGAAAAGATCTAGTAAAAGATGAGGGCAAAATTAATTAGTTTTTAAGTGTAATGATAACAGACCACTTTGCATTACTTATAACTCCTGTTTAAAATGTTCATTAAGCAACGTTAAGTAACTCATAGAAATGTAAGGTATTCTATATACAGCGTTTTCATTATTATCTGACTGAATGAAAGGCAGACTTGGTTATATTATATGTGGTTACATTGTCATTTAAAAAATAAAAGTAATTGTGACAGTAAAAATGAATTGTTTTCTAACAATGTATTTTCATGTAACATTTGTGGTTTAAAAAATGTCTAAAGGAACTATTGGCTCCCGGGCATCTTTACTTTATCACAATTGGCCCTCGTTGCAAAAAGTTTGGACACCCCTGCTGTAGGCTATTCACTAAAACCTCCATGAAGTTTCCCTTCAGACTTTGGAAAGCATCAGATCTCAATGATTCACTAGAGCGGCCACTAGGTGGCGCCATGTGATCAGATAACAGAACAAGAGGTCCTGGGAATGTTGATTCTGTATGAGCGTGAGTAAAAGGGGGCGGACCCAGAATAATATGTCTCTTCCTTACTCTCATGGGCATCCCTTGATTTATGAATTCACTGGTAGCATCTTATTAAAGTAGCATCTCATTAAAGGGCCTGATCGAGGCCACACGGCTGTGACTACACAGTCAAAGTGGCAGTGTCAATGGAACACTTAAAGAGGACAGTGTGTCACTCAGCCATGAACATATGACCCACAGAGGTCCATAAGGCCCTATTTTGCCTGTTTTACTTCCTCCATTATGCTTATTTTTACTTCTGTTTTGCATATTTGGGCTGTTTTTAAATTAGTTCTCCATTTTTTTGCTTTTAATTGTTTTGTTTTAGATTATTTTTGTTGATTCCTGTAATACACTTCTGGTTTGTTTTACGAAACACGTCTCTGGCTAAATATCAGGAACGAATCTGTGTCCTTAACAAATCTCAAACTATATTTTAGGGTTGTTAAACTTATTTTTCTTGGTGTGTAAATCCCCAGGTGACGTTGTTGGTTCCATTTCATTTCCCTCATTTAAATGTATCGTGGGCAGGAGGTGATCTTAATTTATTGGTGCATATTCCAGAAAAGTGTCTCTGTTATAATGTCATAATGCAAAGTTGAATCTTTTCAGGATCTCAATAGAATTGTAAAACCAAAGTCATAATTGTGAGATTATTAATCATGTAATAAGTCATAACAAATCCAAGATGAGCCTCATTGGTGGCTTTTTGAGGCTGTGTTCAAGAGTATTGTGCTTTGAGCTAAAGGCAAATATCAGCATGATAGTTTGCAAGTGCAACGTTAACATGCTGAGGTTTATATATATATATATATAATATTGAGCATGCTCAACATCTTTATCTAGTTTGCACAAAATCAAAGTGACACGTTGACCTAAAGCTGTCAGGGTAAAGTTGTTGTTCTGTTATATAGATAGATAGATAGATAGATATATACTTTATTAATCCCCAAGGGGAAATTTGTCGAGCCAGTAGCAGCAACACACAAGAATAAAAATAAAAATAAAAAACACAAATATAAGAAGGGTTAGGGTGATCTGGCAAGAGGTGAACTGTTGTAGAGCCTCATAGCCGTCGGCAGGAATGTTCTCCTGTATCTGTCCTTGTGGCAGCGGAGCGTGAGGAGACGTTTGGAGAAAGTACTCCTCTGTCCCTGTAGGAGGTGGTGGAGAGGGTGGTCCGGGTTGTCCAATATGGACACCAGTTTCTTCAACGTCCTCCTCTCCACCACCTGTTCCAGGTGCTCCAGCTGGCAGCCGATGATGGAGCCAGCCTTCCTAACCAGTTTGTTAAGACGGCTGGTGTCACCGGCCCGATGCTGCTCCCCAGCAGACAATGGCAAAGTGCAGCACACTGGCCACAACCGACTGGTAGAATAACTCCAGCATCTTGCTGCACACGTTGAAGGATCAAGCTTTCTCAGGAAAAGAGTCGACTCATCCCCTTCTTGTACACAGCGTTGATGTTGGCCTTCCAGTTCAGTCGGCTGTCGATGGAGACGCCCAGGTACTTGTACTCCTCCACCATGTCCACGTCCACTCCCAGGACACTCAGAGGTGTAGGAGCTGTCGCCTTCCTCCTGAAGTCCACCACCATCTCTCTGGTCTTGGCCACGTTCAGCCGCAGGTGGTTCTCATCGCCCACTTTACAAAGTCACTCACCACTGCCCTGTACTCCTCCTCCCGTCCATCCCTAATACACCCGACCACTGCAGAATCATCAGAGTACTTCTGCAGATGGCATGACTCCGTGTTGTACTGGAAGTCACTGGTGTACAGGGTGAAGAGGAAGGAGACAGAACAGTTCCTGTGGGGCTCAACATCACTGACCACCGTTCCAGACAGCACACGCCCATTCTGACACACTGTGCTCTGTCTGTGAGGTAGTCCGTGATCCAGGAGATGGTGGACGCGTCCACACCCGCCACCCGCAGCTTCTCACTCAGCAGCAGTGGCTGGATGGTGTTAAATGCACTGGAGAAGTCAAAGAAAGTGACTCTCACAGAGACACCGGTTCCATCCAGGTGCGACTGAGCTCGTTGCAGCAGGTAGATGATGGCGTCGTCCACTCCCACATGAGGCTGGTAAGCAAATTGCAGAGGGTCCAGCGACGATTTCACCTGCGGCCGGAGGTGGGCCAAGACCAGCCTCTCCAGCACCTTCATCACATGGGAGGTGAGGGCGACCGGTCGGTAGTCGTTGAGGCCAGATGGTGCTGACTTCTTTGGGACAGGGACCAGGCACGACGTCTTCCACAGCACCGGGACTTCCCCCAGCCTCAGGCTGAGGTTGAAGAGGCGCTGCAGGACACCAGACAGCGCCTCTTATATGCTCGTTGTGCATTATTTCTAGACGGCACGCAGACGTCACTGCGTCTCAGTCAGATGAGGTCCAGTGATGTACTGGATGGCCTCTGCTGCCATATTGCTGGGTCACAATCTGGGTTAATTAATAATAGTGTCTCTATGGTGAATCCTCTTCTGCTGCTTATTTGTGAGTCCACACACACACACACACACACACACACACACACACAGCCAATGTAGTTTTAATCCACGTTTATAAGGCTAATCTCTTTAAGAACAAGATGTTAATGAGTTCTTGTTCTTCCCAAACTTAATCCTGAAGACATATAATGCTGCATGTCCACCTGAGGTGTAGTGGGTTATTGATGAGGATATTTTAGGGGAAAAGTACATCAGGCTTGGAGTATTTCTGTGCAACCCTGTATTTTAAAAAAAAATGCTTTTTAAACCTATTCCTTGAAACAAATGTGGCCTCGGTAATTGCTCAGCAACAGTTTTTCTTAAATACTCAATTTTTTTTTCTTCCATTATAAGTGCTTGAAGCAATCTAAGTGATGACATGCATATTTTTTCTTCTTGTTGTTGTTACTTTAATTGTTAATAACTATATTAAAAGTCATAATTTATTCCAGCCCTTTGGGGGGGGGGGTGCATGAAATGCACTCGCGCTGCAGCAAACACTGCTTTAATTAAGAGGTTCAGTTTTATTGCTGCGCTGGTATGTGGTGAAGTTGTGCCAGTATTATACTGGAAGGTCTAATATTTCGATCCACAATAGTGTCCCGAAGGCAGCATTTATAATAGGGCTGTTGTATTGGAATCCAGTGTACAGGGATTATGATGGCTCTCAGTGAATATATCGTCTTTTAAAGCACCCTTCACACGCATTGGATTGTTTTTATTGTGTTTGCTTTATAACTTTCAGAGAGGCTTTATAAGTAAAGGCCACCATAAATAAGGTTTATTACTATTCTGTCAGGCTTTCGTTTCGATTTGACACTCTGTTGCCATAGCAATCCCTAATGGCACAGTTCCACAGCAGCTGAAGTTGAGCTGACATTGTTATATCTGCCTTTTATCAGGTCTGCGAACAGGAAAATGTGTGTGTTCAACTGTTCATACGTAATTTGTTAGCTTAGTTTTTCTGGATGACAAGCTGGCTATGTTAGTCACTGTCTGTGGAGATCCCAGAAACAAGGAAGTGGATGATGCTCATTTGTTCGGGGCGGGCAGTGGACGGCTCCAACTATCCTTTCAGCCAGGAGGCCGCAGTTTGTTCCACGTGTGAAACGAGAATTTAACTTTGATTGATTACATTTCATTACATTTCATTTAGCTGACGCTTTTATCCAACAACCGTGTTACATACATACACCGTATGGAGCAATGCAGGGTTAAGTGACTTGCTCAAGGACACATCGACCAGGGCGGGGATTAAACCGCCAATCCCCTGATTGAAATACGGACGTGCTAACCTGTTACATAACCTGCAGGTTAGGGTTAGGGTTAGGTTATGCATGCATACTCCAGTAACCGCACTCTCGTAGTTATTTGAACCCAAACGATGATCTTTTTCCAAACCTAACCAAGTCGTTTTATTGTGAAAACAGAAGTTGATTTTGAAAAAACAATATTTAACAAGCGGGAACTGACACGTGGGAAAATGAGGCTTAACAGACGACCCCGCTGGGCTTCTTGTTGCCCCTTGGGGCTATTAGGGGAAAAGCATCTAGCGCAGTTCTCCCCAAGGTCAAGGACCAGTGGATGTGCTCCTCCCTCTGGGCTCAACATGGCTTGGCATACCACAATACTAGTACTTTAAGACCAAACGCAAATTATTTCTGTGATTTATTTTCACATCAATTACAATTGTTTACCTATCTGTCTCTATGGAATAAGTGTTTGTATGACAAAGTCACTCATGACCCGAGTGACTTTTTAGCTGCAATGGTTGGACCTGTGTCCTTGTGTTGTATTGTATTGTATTTGATATATTGTTGTTGTATTTGTGTTTGTTGTTTTATGGACCCATGAGTCTGTAAAATATATATATATATATATATATATATATATATATATACACTACCGTTCAAAAGTTTGGGGTCATCCAGACAATTTTGTGTCTTCCATGAAAACTCACTTTTATTTATCAAATGAATTGAAAATTGAATAGAAAATATAGTCAAGACATTGACAAGGTTAGAAATAATGATTAATATTTGAAGTATTAATTTTGTTCTTCAAACTTCAAGCTCAAAGGAAGGCCAGTTGTATAGCTTATATCACCAGTATAACTGTTTTCAGCTGTGCTAACATAATTGCACAAGGGTTTTCTAATCAGATATTAGTCTTCTAAGGCGATTAGCAAACACAATGTACCATTAGAACACTGGAGTGATCGTTGATGGAAATGGGCCTCTATACACCTATGGAGATATTTCATTAGAAACCAGACGTTTCCACCTACAATAGTCATTTACCACATTAACAATGTATAGTGTGTATTTTTTATTAATGTTATCTTTATTGAAAAAACTGTGCTTTTCTTTGAAAAATAAAGACATTTCTAAGTGACCCCAAACTTTTGAACGGTAGTGTATATATATATATATATATATATATATATATATATATATATGAAGGTATCCTTACCAAATCAAAAAAATCTCATTTTACTTCAAATTTCTGTTTTGTTTTCTTCAAAATTCAGATGCCGATAAAAATAAGGTAACCAACTAAATTATATACCTTTGCTCATATGATTAATTCTCTGACCTTAATGTCTCAATTTTAGGATATCACACAACAATAAGGATGTCAATTGACGAATCAATTTGGTCATTTAATTTAAGACCAATGCTTCAAACTGTATGGTCAGTGTGTACATTACAATGTGAGGGAATGAAGGCATCCTCCTTTATGGTTAATGAATACACGAACCTCCACTAACCATTGGAAAAACAGAAACAATCTATGACAATTTTTTATTGTTTTCATTATTTTGTATAGTATAATAAACAATATTCTAAATAGGCAAATTGATGGATTGGGCTTCGAGTGTGGTTAATTATACGAATACGATCCCTGCACGCGCCATCTTCCTGCTTTCTTATTTGTGAATGAGCGGGTCTCGCGCATCCGTGATATGGACAACTCCCTTTTATGTCTCCATGGCAATGCATCGCGCGTGTATATTACTGTCCAGAGGGGAAGAAAATGAATCTGTGTGTGCGGCTGAAAATTACAACAGACCCCTAAACCCCTCAGTGGGGAAAAGCCATCTCAGCGATTTGTGCATACATGCATGCTGTATATAAATGTTGCATCTTGAACCTAAACGCCATACTACATGGTTTATGTCTCCTCCGATTTTTGAAAGCAGTAAGATGCTTTTTACAGAGAAAACATGCTTTCAATCAACACACTTTATACAATTTGATGTTGTGCATGCTCTGTCTATCTCCTGTTTTCCCTATTCTGTATTGTGTGGAGAATAATGAGGAGTAAGTAGCCAGTATGCTGACCTCAGCGCCTCCACAAAACCAGATATTCTCTCTTTTGTCCTCACAATAAAAAAACGCATTGGACCTCATCCTTGATCCTGAGTATCTGGTGTGGGTTCATTGCCGCTCACCTTTGGAGGCATCCTCTTTGTTTTTCGTTTTTCCACTCATGAAGCACCGCCGCCGCCGCTGGTTGTTGTTGTTGAATCAAACTTCAGGAGGAACGCGAGGTTACGGTTTCACTTTTTCATCCTCGTCAGATTTCTTTCCACTCACACACTCTCTCACAAACACACACACACAGACGCCGCCCCTCTCTGCTTCTCCACGACTCTGTTTTTGAGGACCCGCCGGGTCTTTATACGACACCACCAGGAGCGCTACCAAACGTGCGCGCGCAAAAATGACGCGCACGCGCACAGTGAGTGACAAAGAAATGTGTCACATATATTCACACAGGCAAGACAATACAATATGATATCCTATGGAAGTATTTCAACAAGTTCACGTGCTGCAGGCTCCCTTTAAGCTCTTTAAGCTTTAACTCATGTTTTTGATGGTTAATCCATTGATATGTGTGATGCTGCCAGGTTATGGAAAGACATCTATTAACATTAATAAAGACAAAAACAATTATTATAATGGACTCGTACTTTTACATACACTCTGCAAGTCCATATCTGAATGCTGAAGTAGACTCCAACATATTTTCCTGCATGGGGGCTAAACGAGTAGGATGGACGCCTTGAAGAAGGTCACCATATTCTCGAGTTTGTCTTCGACCGATTAATGCAGAGCAACCTGCAAACTCAGCAGTAACATATGCAAATGAGTCAGTTCATTGATTATTTAATCAATTTGTGTTAGAGAATGTCTTTTTTTCTGAGGTTGAAGTGGGATACACTTATCCTACATGCTTCCCCAGTGTGTCGGTGTGTTTCTTCATCTTTACAGTATTCTTCAACATTTATTGAATATAAGACAGCTTCATGCTTATTTGTGGAAATTGTATATTTTTAAGTTAAAATGGCATTATGTTCATTCACAGTACCACATTCTCTTTATTTACTCAGCCACTGTGACTCCCACTGGAACAATCACTTCCTGCAACTCTATTTGCTATATCCTCTCCTCTTCTGACTCACATTGTCTCAAACAAGTGTTTATACTCTTGAATAACAGGTGTGTTACTTTTGGGGGGCTTTTTACTCCAGCTACTAAATGAACTATTAGACCAAAACACAGCCGGCCCTCTTGCCCCCCCGGAGGATTACTGTTCTCTGCTGAGACCAGCTGCTCTATGAGAACAAAAAGTGCCCCATACGGCTCCTGCATGTGACCAGTAGAACACACTCTTCATAAAATGCTTCTGGAAAATCGGAATCAATGCAAACAGACAGAAACTCACCAGTAAAGTGAACATACATTTAGATAAAGTTTTTGTATTTTTTCACTCCATTATATCCGCTTTTTAAATCCTCGGTATAACACCAATTCAGATTATGACAGATGAAGGGTCACGCATAGCAGGGGTGTTTAATTAAACTGCCTCTGAAATATGTTTAGTCATTGGTGAAACGTCGCTCATTATATTTTCCTCTTACTTCTCAGTGAAACTAACTGGAGCTAATTAAGAAAACCAAGGAAATCCTGCAAGTCATATTTTGCTCTGTGACTTTCCGTCATAGTAATTGCTCTGCACTGTGAACTGGTCCCAGGTCAGCTGTACACCTTTGACTTGGGAGACATTGACCTCATACTCTGGCTCTAAAACATCTGCATGTGTGATAGCACTACAAACATGGTTATAGAAAATTAACTCTAGATTGCAAGTGTTTTAGAGCCTGTTTTTAATTTTAAAAAATGTCAGTTTACAGTCTGTTCACAATAAAGACGATCAGGATTAATATACAATAGGACAATTTGATAAGCAGTCACAATAACAGTCTGGTGAGGATCATGCTCGCGGGGGACAAGCGGTCCAGCAGCATCCGTTTCCTGGTGTTAACCCACTTTAACGGGCCTCTTTCTGTGCGTTTACATAAGAGATGCTTGACATCAGCGGCCCCCTCCTCCTCTGCTGACCTACACTGACAAATCTGGTCTCAGCACGGACGGATTTAATCACAATTGTTACCAAATGGGCGATGAACCTGTTAAATGTGTTTCTGCTGTAAAACCAAAAGGGATTCATTCAATGGTGCTTGCATAAGAAATGAAAAGAGCGAGGCATGCCCCCATCCTCCTCGGCCAATAAGTCACCACAAGGCAACTGTTGCCAACAAGCTGCTGTCAGTCCCAGTGATTTGTCCGCAGCCACACCCCGTGTAACTCACAGTCTAATCAAACTGCCCTCAATACTCAATACTCACGATCCAGCTTGGGGTTTGGCTGTTTTTTGCTTCAGAGTGTAAATTGCAGCAGCAGCTGAGACGTTTGAATACTAATGTCAGTCTCTTCTGCTGTGTCTTTCAGCTGATTTGCCCATCTTTACTGTCACATTGCTCTCCTTAAATGGTCCCATTTAAGATCCCGACACATTACTCGTTGTGTGTCTTTGTGAGGAGCAACATGTTTGTTGGCCCCTTGTCCTCGATTCCTAAACGGTTGAGGCGTAAGAGTTGTCTTAAGGGTGTTTTGTGTGTGTGTAAATGTTGTTGAACTCTGCTGTTCAGCGACATTTACAATACGCTGCAATAAGTGATAATAACACAAAGCACAGTGTAACAGTGAGATTAGTCCAAAAGTCAGCAAACTAACTCAATAATGTCATTTCACAACATACAGACCAAATAAGCAGATCCTCTAAATGTATCGACGTGTGTGTGTGTGTGTGTCTGTGTGTGTGTGTGTGTGTGTGTGCACAATTACCCCGTTTGTCACGTAAGCCATGCTTATCGGTCGTGACTCATCAATGTAAAAAAACATGATTAACAGCTAGTAATGTCAACAAACACAACAATGTCCAGAACTGCCCTTTTTTCTCCTTTCATTGCTCATCACTCAGGTGTCTTTGAGCGCTTTATAAATTAAAGTATTGTTATTATCATAATAATACATTTTAACCGAACACAAAGGAATAAAATATTCTACTTTAAAAAAAAACTTGTTCTCTTTATACCTCTCTCTCTTCTTGGTATGGACACATTCAAAATCTCTCTCCCACCTTTTTTTTGCCTGTTCTAACTCAACCTCCATTCTTTCTCTCTCTCTCTCACACACACACACACACACACAAACACACACACACACACACACACACACACACACGTGAACAAACACACATCCTGTCCCGAGATGAATAAACAGTGTGCTGTACTTTGGAGTGGTGGATCTTTCTCTGTGGCCTCAGTTCAGGCTTTGGGTCGCCGATCAAAAGCAGTTGGATAAGATGGCTGGAGTTTGTTTACTGGCTTTTATAGCTGGCTTACTGCTGGAGACGTACGGACTGCCCGTCGAAATCAAAGAGAAAGACAAAGGTAAAGGACAGCGAAGCGGGCAGCCAAAGGTCGGAATTGTTCGGAGGCGGCTGGAGGACAGGTGGTCATTTCTAAAGGCCCAATCTCTGACCCCAAAACTCAGAGACGCCACTCAAAACTCTAGTTCCTTGTTCTGAAAGGTTGTTGTTAAAACGTTGTCGTTAGCTTTCGTCGTAGAGGACAGCTGATGTGATACGATGGGCCACTTTCTTGTAACTCTAAAAACTGAATTCCATTTGAATTCATTGGAAACACTGAGGATTGAAAATGACTCTCTAGCTGTTGTTCTCCACACTTACAAGTCCACTATAAGAGCGAGTATTTGATATACTCAACAAAAGATTCGTCAACAAAAGTAGTCTCACTGCCAAAAAGCAAATGCAAGCCTGGTTGAGTTGTAATTTGTCCAAACTCATAACGGGGGCTTGACACCAGCGATGATGGGTGGTGACGGTCTAACACGTGGTTCATGCATTTCGACAGAGGGAAACTACTGTAAAAGGGCTGCTGCTGGAGATCAATGTCAGAGCGTGTTTAATGTCTTCTTTGTCTTCTGTTACCTTTGTAGAAGCCGTGTTCGTGTCTCAGCAGACAGCAGACACGGTGCTGCGTCGCCTGCGCAGGTACAACAGCGGCCATCTTGAAGAAGTGCTTCAGAAAGACAACCTGGAGCGGGAGTGTAAAGAAGAAACCTGCACGCTAGAGGAGGCCAGGGAGGTGTTTGAGGATGATGGCAAAGCTGTGGGTTAGACACACACACACACACACACACACACACACACTCAATCTGCACTGTAATAAAGGGTCTGAACTCTCAGGTTTCTCATCAATGTCTGTGTTTTATATTGTTAACTTCAGATGGCATTCTGGGCCGTCAACATTGGTAAGACAAGTGAAAGAAGGTTCTCTCAGTAACTCTGAATTTCAAGCACACCGTCACCTCAGAACCTGTGGGTGTATGTGTTATACTTGTGTGTAGATGGTGACCAGTGTAGACCACCCCCCTGCCATAATGAAGGTGTGTGTGAAGACGGAATCAGCGCCTATGTCTGTTACTGCAAACCAAACTTCAGCGGCAAGAACTGTGAGATTGGTGAGTTCTTTCTTTTTACTGACAAGGACAAGCATCGGGTTCGGGTGCTATGTGAACCCGGGTGGCATGCCGGGCAGGGGGCCTGGGCGAGCCGATCACCGGCAGCATAGACTAGCTCTAGGGACGTGGAACCTACGGGTTGCGGGGAGTAAGGCTCTGACGATTGTTTGTGCTTATGCACCAAACCGCAGTTCAGAGTATCCGGTCTTCTTGGAGTCGGTAGGAGGGGTCCTGGAAAAGGCAACGCCTGCCGACTCCATAGTTCTCCTGGGAGACTTCGACGCTCACGTGGGCAATGTCAGAGAAACCCGGCGGGGGGTGATTGGGAGGAACGGCTTCCCCGATCTGAAGCCGAGCAGTGTTCTGTTCTTGGACTTCTGTGCTAGCCACGGTTTGTCCATAACAAACACCATGTTCGAACATAAGGTGGCTCAAAAGTGTACCTGGTACCAGAACACCTTAGGCCGGAGATCAATGATCGACTTTGTAATCGTATCATCTGATCTGCGGCCGTATGTCTTGGATACTCGGATGAAGAGAGGAGTAGAGTTGATCACCACCACGGTGGAAAGAGCACTTTGAGGAACTCCTACATCCGGCCAACATGTCCCCTCTAGAGGGAGCAGTGCCTGTAGACTTGTTGTGGGTCTCACGAATATCCCTGGCAAAGGCCGCTAAGGTTGTCAAAAAGCTCCTTTGTGTCAAGGCGCCGGGGTTGGATGAGATCCACCCTGAAATGCTGAGGCACTGGAAATTGTCGGGCTATTTTGGCTGACACGCCTCTTCAATGTCACATGGGGGTCAGGAACAGTGCCCTTGGACTGGCAGACCGGGGTGGTGGTTCCCATTTCAAAAAGGGGGACCCGAAAGTGTGCTCGAACTATCGTGGTATCAACTACTCAGCCTCCTGGGTAAAGTTTATGCCATGATGCTGGAAAAGGAGGCTCCGACCGCTGGTCGAACCTCAGATTCAAGAACAGCAGTGTGGATTCCATCCCGGCCGTAGAACTGTGGAACAGCTCTTTACCCTCGCAAGACTACTGGAGGGGTCCTTGGAGTTTGCTCAACCAGGGATGGAGCAGGTCAGCAGTTTAGGTTTAGGGGTCTCGGGATCGCCTCTCTGTTGTTTGCAGATGATGTGGTCCTGTTAGCATCCTCTGACCATGACCTCTGGCATTCACTGGGGCGTTTTGCAGCCGAGTGTGAAGCGGCGGGGATGAGAGTCACCACCTCCAAATCTGAGGCCACGGTGCTCTGCTGGAAACCGGTGGATTGCTCCCTCCAGGTGGGGACAAAGTGCCTACCCCAAGCGAAGGAGTTCAAGTATCTCGGGGTCTTGTTCACGATTGAGGGTAAGATGGAGCGGGAGATCGACAGGCGGATCGGTGCAGCTGCAGCAGTAAAACAGGCGCTGTACCGGTCTGTCTTGGTGAAGAGGAGCTGAGCCGAAAGGCAAAGCTCTCATTTTAAGGGTCAGTCTACGTTTCAACCCTCACCTATGGTCATGAACTTTGGGTCGTGACCGAAAGAACAAGGTTGCGGATACAAGCGGCCAAAATGAGTTTCTTCCGTAGGGTGGCCGGGCTCAGCCTTAGAGATAGGATAAGGAGCTCGGACATCAGGAGGGAGCTTGGTGTCGAGCCGCTACTCCTTTGCGTCGAAAGGAGTCAGCTGAGGGGGTTCGGGCATCTAAATTGGATGCCTCCTGGATGCCTCCCTTTCGAGGTTTTCCAGGCACGTACAACTGGGAGGAGACCCCGGGGAAGATCCAGAACACGCTGGAGGGATTCCAGAATGAGCTGGAAATTGTTGCATGTGAGAGGGAAGTCTGGGACAGTCTGCTGGGTCTGCTGCCCCCGCGACCCGACCCCAGATTAAGCAGATGATAATGGATGGATGGATGAATATTTTTATATACATCATTTTTCTCTTCTTCATATGTATACATACATATATTTAGATAGATATATTTATTTATACACATATAAATGTATATATAATTATCTTAGCATATATACATTGTGTGTATATATGTATATAAATATATAATATATATATAATATATATATATATTTAGATATATAAATATATATATATATATGTAAATTTAGATATAGATTTAGATATATAAATATAAATATATATTCATGTATAGATAAATATATATTAGATTCCATGCTTTCCCTCCTGTTTTTCCAGAGCTGAGCAAGCAGTGTTTGGTCAACAACGGTGGATGTTCCCATTTCTGTGTGATGAAGACAATGATACCCGTGTGTAGATGTGCAGCTGGTTACAGACTCGGGCCAGACAAGAAGACCTGTGAACCAACAGGTTAAACATAAATATTTTTTAAATGTATTTTTGTATTCACTTTCATGACAAAATGCTGTAAACGTAGCAATATGATGTTGTAGAAATAATAGTAGTCCTGCACGCTACATTTTACTCAAAATATACTACAAATATCCTGAATAAAGGAAGAATTCATTTGAATTACATAATATACTGCTCTGTACCTTAATCTAAATAATAATGTATTATTTGATTGGTAAGCAATGTAGGAGTAAAAAGTAAAACATTTGAAATATAATTGAGTAGAAGTGAAGTAGCAGAAAATAAAGCTCCAATGCTTGAATAAATATACATACTTTAGAACTTTGCGTCGTACATATAAGTAAAATGCCAAAGCAAAAAGGACATTTTGTCTATGTCACACGTGCATGAATGAAATTATTCCTACACTGGAACCTTATTGTATACAGAAACATTTGACTCCTAAATTAGACCTGTTTTATGAAATCCTGGTGTCAGTTGCTTTACATAAACTTCTCCACCCACATATGGATACGAACCAAAACTCAAGAGTGATATACGAGTTGTAAACCGCAATAAAGCAGAAAGCTGCACTCATCACATTACACTTCTCATCCCACTTCTCACAGCTCTCATATAACTTTCATAATGTATGTGTTTTGTTGACAGCAGGGAAACTCTGTTTATTGAGCCGCACAGAAAACCAGCTAATTAAGCTAACGATACTGGAGCAACTGCTTCATCACAGACAGAACCAACCTGTGAATCCACAGACCGTGGCCACAAAAACAACGCATATATTTAATAAATATCTGTAGCCTACCCATCTGTAGCCGCTTACATTTTTACTTAAAAAATAACCGTTCCATGAAGTTAAATCAATTAGTCTGCTAGGTAGCAAGAGGGCAACCATAGGAATGCCAACTGCATGTTGGTACTTTATTTTCTGAAGATCCAGACTGATCAAAATAACAACTACTTGATAATAAAATCCCAGTTAAATGTATGAATCTGCCTATAGTTCAAAGCTAAGTATGTGACGAAATAACAAAAAGGGCTGCAAGAAAACCTTCCCAGCTGTGGAAAAATCTGACACTCTTATTAAATGATGTCTTGGAAACAAAACTGTAACCTGTCTCTCTTCGTGTGGTCATTTACTCCCCACTCAGAACAATTCAGCTGTGGTCGTCTGAACACACCCGCCTCCTCCGCCACCAGGTCCTTGACCCCGCGGTCATCAAATTCCAGCTACACCCTGGATGATGACTACAAAGAGGATATTTCACAGGTTTATGACGACTACTACGAAATCTCTACCGAGGATTTGGACTTGTCCAACATCTCCATGGCAGTGAAAAATCGACCAGTGAGGTCAGATTCAAGCTCCTCTGTAAATCCAGCGGAGGCGAGCAGTGTCACTGAAACGGAGAAAAAGCTGCTGCCTTCCTGGGCTTTCTTCCCCACACTCCCCACCATCATAGCGCAGGACAACACGGACCAGAGGATTGTGGGAGGCGATGATGTAATTGCTGGAGAGATACCTTGGCAGGTACCGTAGTGCTGAGTGCAGAATAAAGAGATGGGGATGTGGCGAAGGCAAATTGGTGATATGCACAAATTATTTCTCGTTTACAGGGACAAATTCAATTAAGTCATTATAAAATACAACATGCTTTTGTCTTCAATTGACCAAGGTGTTGTTGGGCAAATTTAATAATAATAATAATAATTCAAACTTATATAGCGCTTTTCTAAATCCACAAAGACGATTGACACTGACATCCTTGTTCTGTACTTCTTTGTCTTGGATTTTATGTTGACTCTCCATCTAATCTGGCATACATTTACCTTCTTGAAAGTCTGGAGATATTAAAGCACAAAAGTTGACAAATAAAGACAAGAAGGAGAAGCATGGTGGGGGAGAGATTTCATCACACGACAAAAGTCAAACCTTTTTAGTAAAGTAAAAACTGCTGGTTGTTCCCTCTAAGAGGCATATAGGTCAAAGTGGGAGCAGGAAGGTGAAATATTAGACTACAGAAAAGAACATGTCAATGGGACAAGGAGAAAGCATGTGATGTGATGGTGCTCTGCCATATTGTGCATATGAATGTGTTTGTTTGTGTGCAGGTCGCCCTGATGGCTCACCCAACCGTCCCTCACAGAGCAAAGGCTTTCTGTGGAGGATCTCTGCTCAGTGAACTATGGGTCGCCACCGCAGCCCATTGTCTGCAGCAAGTTGGTATTAATAAACTGGGTTTCTTCATCAGAGTGGGTAGGAAAAAACAAATCTTACATTCTTATTGCGTTCTATGATACATAATTATTACAAACTGATCTTAATCATTACAATTGATGTCATGTCATGTTTGTTTTAGGACCATGTTAGTTATTTGCACAAGTTATTCCAAAAGATACTCATTAATGCCTACTATTTCCCAACGCATGACTTTTCTAGCCTCCAAGCAGTCATTGGTTACATTTCATGTTTGAACAAATAATTCATACTTGACACTTATTGGAGATAAATAATCTAACAGTCATCAATGCATGTGATCGGTGATGCAGTGGCCTCATCGCTGTTGGTGCTTTGACGTCTGTGATTCAAGATAAGATATCTGTCTCATTGCTTGGCGCAGAGAGTAATACTACTGAATATATATATATATATTAATCTGTGCTTTTAGGTGAACATGACGTGGACCAGGATGAGGGAAATGAGCAAGACCGTGCGGTTGTAGAGATGCTTAGACACCCCATGTATAATCCAAAGAAATCTCTATAACCATGATATTGCACTACTGAAGCTTGCCAGTCCAGTGGAACTGTCCAATCAACGCGTCCCATCTGCCTGGGTCCCAAAGACTTTACAGAGACCATATTGAGGGAATCCATCAACTCTCTGGTGAGCGGCTGGGAAAGTTGGACTTCAATGGCAGACAGTCTCCCACGCTTAAGAAGCTGGAGGTCCCCTACGTGGACCGCACCGCGTGTAAAGCGAGCAGCCGGGAACAGATCACACGCTACATGTTCTGTTCTGGCTTCCGAAATGGCAATAAGGATGCATGCCAGGGGGACAGTGGGGGGCCGCATGCCACTAATTACAAAGGCACTTGGTTCCTAACAGGTATCATCAGCTGGGGGGAGGAATGTGCTTTGGAAGGAAAGTATGGCGTCTATACTCGAGTGTCGCGTTACCACAAATGGATCAGTTTGACAACAGGGATCCCAATCAACAACTGACCAATATAAAGGAATAACAAGAGCTGTCAGTCAACACAATATACAGAGCAAGTGAAATATGTTCTTCTACTGAATCATGTTGTTTTAGATTCTTCAATAAAAAGTTAATCAAATGAGTATTTACATTTTTCTGTTAATAATACTGCAAACTAATACCATTTAGCAACTCAATGCAATCTTGATATGCCAATGTGAAATGTAATTTCATGTGTCTGTTCAGGTGTTTTCAGCTCTTCTGTCTAAACCTCTGCTCAGGTTAAACGTGGGTCGGAACTGACAGGTGTACGTGAGGTCACAAACCTCCTTCCAATAAAAATGATGAACATGTTATCTGTCCCACGCCAACAGGGTCAACAAAGCTAAAAGGAGACTCATGAGACGATAAAGGCCCACAGTCCTGAGCAGAGGTCTAATCAGCCAGGTTAATTGAAAACACCTGTGTGTGTTTTCAAAGGCCTGGACTGCTCACCACACAGGTGTTTTCACACACGTGCTGATTAGACCTTTGCTCTGACGTCGGGTAAAGATATTCAACTCAGTTTTCAGTATATTTGTATTGCCCTTTCCCACAAATTACAAATTTGCCTCAGAGGGCTTTACAATCTGTACCAGAAATTCACATCGGATCAGGAAAAACTCCCAAACAACCGAGGAGGATCCGTCTCCAGGATGGACAGATGCAATAGATGCCATGTGTACAGAAGGAATTATGACACACAAATGAAAACACAGTAACAATACAATCAATGAATATATAATATACACAGAGTGTATGAATAGTTGGTAGTAGGCATGGACCACGATCCAGACCTCCATGATCCATCAGGCAGATGGAAGCAGAGAGAAGGAGTGGGCAGAGCATCAGCAGGGCCATGGCATCAGACCCAGCCAGGTCCAATGGACCCTATGAGACGTGAAGTCACAAAGACTCCAGAGAGGAAGCAGAGTTAATAATGTGCAATAGAGAGATGAAAATTCATCTATAAGTAGAGAGAGAAGAGGATACAGGTGCTCAGTGTATCCTAAACATCCCCAGCAACCTATAAGCCTATAGCAGCATATCCAGGGGCTGGACCAGGTGAACCTGATTCAGCCCCAACTATAAGACTATCAAAGAGGAACGTCTTAAGTCGACTCTTAAATGAGGTGACTGTGTCTGCCTCCCGGACTGAAGGTGGAAGCTGGTTCCATAAAAGAGGAGCTTGATAACTGAAGGCTCTGGCTCCCATCCTACTTTTTAAGACTCTCGGAACTACAAGTAGCCCCACATTTAGTGAGCGCAGCTCTCTAGTGGGGCAATATGGTACTACAAGCTCCTTAAGATATGATGGAGCATCACCAATCAAGGCTTTGTAGGTTAAGAGAAGAATTTTAAACGTGATTCTTGATTTTACAGGGAGCCAGTGCAGAGCAGCTGATGCAGGAGTGATGTGATTAATGTGAATAATTTGCACTTTGTTGAAAACCTTGAAAAATAACTTTTGTGGTTGCCTTGAAAAATAACATTTGTGGTTGCATATTAATACTCACAGTACTATTTGTTATGCACTGTTACACATATTGTGTATATTTGTTTCAAAAACAATAAAGTATACAGTCTATTTGTTTTGACATTGATATAATAAAGTTTAAAAGGCATCAGATTTGAGTGTATACTTTTTCTTTCAGCCAACATAAAATTATCATGTGGGGAAATGTATTTTAATTGGATTGAACAAACTGAATTTCGGTTACAATAATAAAATACCTTTCCTGAAACTATAGTTTTAGGTTGTAAAGGAGAAGTATTTTACTTTTGGATCCAGAAAATAATTCAGTTGGAAAAACTGGAAAATGTTGAGTTGCCTTCATTTTAAGTTGGAGAAATGCAAACCATTGATTTGAAAACAATAAAATTATTACATTCATCTGAAACAAGAAAAACAACAACACCAACAATATCCACGGTGTCAGAAAACGAGCTCATTCGCATTCTGTAAATTAAAACAGCATTCAATTTAGTTCACAATCACATATATTTCAGCGTCTGATTCTAAGGCATGTTTGAGTTTATAACACTCGACAAAATCAAGACGGTTTGCTGTCCTGGCTCCTCGGTGGTGGAACGAGCTCCCCACTGACATCAGGACAGCAGGACGTCTCTACATTTTCCGCCAGAAACTAAAAACACATTTTTTCGGACTATACCTTGAATAAGATAGATTAGCACTTGACAGTGGCACTTGAATGGCACTTACTTATGGTATTACTTATGGTATTACTTATGCTATTACTTATGGTATTACTTGTGGTATTACTTATGGTATTTTTGTAGTTTGGCTTTCTTGAAGAAATGTTACTTTCTTATTTCTTGGTGTTCTGAGTTTGTACTCATTGTTGGATACACTTATTGTAAGTCACTTTGGATAAAAGTGTCAGCTAAAATGGATCAAGGTGTGTGTGTGTGTTATGTGTGTGTGTAGGGGGGGGGGGCGCACGTGTGTGTGTGTGTGTGTGTGTGTGCACAATTACCCCGTTTGTCACGTAAGCCATGCTTATCGGTCGTGACTCATCATTGTATAAAAACATGATTAACAGCTGGTAATGTCAACAAACACAACAATGTCCAGAACTGCCCTTTTTTCTCCTCTCATTGCTCATCACTCAAGTGTCTTTAAGCGCTATATAAATTCAAAGTATTATTATTATCATAATAATACATTTCAACCTAACACAATGGAATACAATCTTGAACTTTTTTAACTGTTTCTCTTCATACCTCTCTCTCTTCTTGGTATGGACACATTCAAAATCTCTCGCCCACCTTTTTTTCCCCTGTCCTTACTCAACCCCCATTCTCTCTCTCACACACACACACACACACACACACACACACACACACACACACACACACACACACACACACAGATACAGGTGGACAAACACACATCCTGTCCCGAGATGAATAAATAGTGTGCTGTACTTTGGAGTGGTGGATCTTTCTCTGTGGCCTCAGTTCAGGCTTTGGGTCGCCGATCAAAAGCAGTTGGATAAGATGGCTGGAGTTTGTTTACTGGCTTTTATAGCTGGCTTACTGCTGGAGACGTACGGACTGCCCGTCGAAATCAAAGAGAAAGACAAAGGTAAAGGACAGCGAAGCGGGCAGCCAAAGGTCGGAATTGTTCGGAGGCGGCTGGAGGACAGGTGGTCATCTCTAAAGGCCCAATCTCTGACCCCAAGGCTTTAAGAGACACCCCTCAAAACTCTAGTTCCTTGTTCTGAAAGGTGGTTGTTAAAACGTTGTTGTTACCTTTCGTCGTAGAGGACAGCCGATTTGATACGATGGGCCACTTTCTTGTAACTCTAAAAACTAAACTCCATTTGAATTCATTGTGAACACTGAAGATTGAAAATGACTCTCTAGCTTTTGTTCTCCACAGCGAATGAGAGCACCATTTTTTAAATTCACATTACAAGTCCATTAGAGCGTGTATTTGATATACTCAACAAAAGATTAGTCAACAAAAATAGTCTCACTACCAAAAAGCAAATGGTTTTTGGTTGAGTTGTAATATGTTCAAACTCATAACGGGGGCTTGACACCAGTGATGATGGGCGGTGACGGTCTAACATGTGGTTCATGCATTTTGACAGAGGGAAACTAGTCCCTAGCTTGCCCTCTGCTCCGAAAATTGCATACCCAAAATAAAAATCCTTTATCTCTGCAACCACGAGGGCTATTTGAATCATTTGTACATTTTTACCTTTTAAAAAAAAATACATATTGTGTTCAAGTGTGTACATATCAGTCTCTATGTTACTGGTTAAGAGTAAATGAAGATAGGACACAGACAAAATATATAAATGTCAGGTCCGAATTGAAAGAGCACTTTCAGGATGATTATATTTTTGGAATGAGGCAGTTGAAAGGTTTAAAACTCACACATAATGAAATATGTGAACATTCTCTGTGCAAAGTTTGACTTTGAAAAAGTGAAGCAGAACAAAGTTAGCGAGGTTCTAGTGCAGAGAATTTAGGCGAGGTCTCCAAAATGCACATTTTGGATTTGAATTTTCTCATGTACCAAACTATGCATTGAATTTGTATGTTAGTCATGGTGTTCAATATATCCAAATATAGCATTTTTCCACTTTTGAAAAAAAAGAAATTTAGAAATTCCTAAAACTATATGTTTCCATAAAAAACAAGTGTGCGCAGCTCTAGCTGAGCAGGGGATGGATCGATTTCAGAAAACGACACATTTTTGGAAACGTCGGAGCCAGTAGAATTAAGGCCTACCAACCAAGACAAGATTGACAACACCGGGAGCCAATAGAATCCTGAAAGATGTCACCATTTGTGAAATGTAAAATCCGATAGTGTCACGGGTTTGTCACGGGGTGAGACTCAGGTGCAGAGAAACAGGACCAGACTCAATTTGAATAACAAAAAACTCTCTTTAATGGGGCAAAAGTTTCCAAAAAGCAAACAAGTCCAAAAGGGGGCAGGCTGAGAATCAGAGGTCAGGGCAGGCAGGGTCAGAACTGGGACTACAGATGGGACTACAGATTAAAAATAGCCTCTTGGCTAACTCTGGCACATTTACTGAAATGTTTTTATCAATGTGCACTGTCCCTTATTAAATAAACCATTAAAGAGAACAGGCAGGTCAGGAATACACAGGGCACAAGGAAGACAGAACTACATGCAACAATCCAGCAGGAGACAAGGGAAAGACTGGCATAATAGAAAAGGGGGGGAAACAGGTGTACGGCATGAGACACTAACGAGACGAGAGTGGCTGAGGGCAGGTGCGGGAAATGAAACAATCAAGGAGACAGAGGAGTGGTGGAGGGCAGGTGAAGGGAATGAACAATCAAGGAGACAGGAGTTGCTGAGGGCAGGTGAAGGGAATGAAACAATCAAGGTGACAGAAGACACACAGAACAGGGTGTTACAGATAGGCTGAAAGTACCTGCCTTACACCTGGTCACGCATTACCTCTGCATATCCAGAGGAGTTAAATGAGGCACAGGGTAGGGGTATAACATATATCAGTGTGGATTTACCAGGAGAAATGTGTTTTAATGGTCCTAATCAACAATGGTAAGAAGTATTTGCTGATTCTGAAAGGATAAGGTAATGTATGTTGCTGTGTTCTTTGGCTCATAACTCACTGAAGCTTTGGTTTATAGGATTTGGAAGAGTTGTGTGTAATCAGTGTGGAATGGTCGTGCTTTTTGCCATTAGACTTTTTCTGAGAGCACCGAGCTAAGAGTCGCTGGTTCTGGAAATGTGTTGAGTGGGCCGAATTATGATAATCATATTTATGATTGTTCGAGTTTTTTTAATGGCTGACTGATTCTTGCAGCCCAGGCTCTATTTAAGTTTATGTGCAACATTAATATATATATATATATACCTCAGAACCTGTGGGTGTATGTTTTATACTTGTGTGTAGATGGTGACCAGTGAAGACCACCCCCCTGCCATAATGAAGGTGTGTGTGAAGACGGAATACATTTCAACCGAACACAATGGAATAAAATATTCTACTTTAAAAAAAAACTTGTTCTCTTTATACCTCTCTCTCTTCTTGGTATGGACACATTCAAAATCTCTCACCCACTTTTTTTTTGACTGTCCTAACTCAACCTCCATTCTTTCTCTCTCTCACACACACACACACACACACACACACGTGGACAAACACACATCCTGTCTCGAGATGAATAAAGTGTGCTGTACTTTGGAGTGGTGGATCTTTCTCTGTGGCCTCAGTTCAGGCTTTGGGTCGCCGATCAAAAGCAGTTGGATAAGATGGCTGGAGTTTGTTTACTGGCTTTTATAGCTGGCTTACTGCTGGAGACGTACGGACTGCCCGTCGAAATCAAAGAGAAAGACAAAGGTAAAGGACAGCCAAAGGTCGGAATTGTTCGGAGGCGGCTGGAGGACAGGTGGTCAGTTCTAAAGGCCCAATCTCTGACCCCAAAACTCAGAGACGCCACTCAAAACTCTAGTTCCTTGTTCTGAAAGGTGGTTGTTAAAACGTTGTCGTTACCTTTCGTCGTAGAGGACAGCTGATGTGATACGATGGGCCACTTTCTTGTAACTCTAAAAACTGAATTCCATTTGAATTCATTGGAAACACTGAGGATTGAAAATGACTCTATAGCTATTGTTCTCCACACTTACAAGTCCACTATAAGAGCGAGTATTTGTTATACTCAACAAAAGTAGTCTCGCTGCCAAAAAGCAAATGCGAGCCTGGTTGAGTTGTAATTTGTCCAAACTCATCACGGGGGCTTGACACCAGTGATGATGGGTGGTGACGGTCTAACACGTGGTTCATGCATTTCGACAGAGGGAAACTACTGTAAAAGGGCTGCTGCTGGAGATCAATGTCAGAGCGTGTTTAATAATGTCTTCTTTGTCTTCTGTTACCTTTTTAGAAGCCGTGTTCGTGTCTCAGCAGACAGCAGACACGGTGCTGCATCGCCTGCGCAGGTACAACAGCGGCCTTCTTGAAGAAATGATGCAGAAAGACAACCTGGAGCGGGAGTGTAAAGAAGAAACCTGCACGCTAGAGGAGGCCAGGGAGGTGTTTGAGGATAATGGCAAAACTGTGGGTTAGACACACACACACACACACACACACACACACACATTCAATCTGCACTGTAATAAAGGGTCTGAACTCTCAGGTTTCTCATCAATGTCTGTGTTTTATATTGTTAACTTCAGATGGCATTCTGGGCCGTCAACATTGGTAAGACAAGTGAAA
Organism: Pseudoliparis swirei; assembly: GCF_029220125.1. Lineage (NCBI taxonomy): Eukaryota > Metazoa > Chordata > Actinopteri > Perciformes > Liparidae > Pseudoliparis > Pseudoliparis swirei. The sequence goes on from NC_079390.1 coordinate 8,060,818, forward strand.
GAAGGTTCTCTCAGTAACTCTGAATTTCAAGCACACCGTCACCTCAGAACCTGTGGGTGTATGTGTTATACTTGTGTGTAGATGGTGACCAGTGTAGACCACCCCCCTGCCATAATGAAGGTGTGTGTGAAGATGGAATCGGCGCCTATGTCTGTTACTGCAAACCAAACTTCAGTGGCAAGAACTGTGAGATTGGTGAGTTTTTTCTTTTTACTGACAAATATATAGATGGTTATCTTGGCATATATATATACATGGTTTGTGTATATTTAGAAGAGAGAGAAAAATAATGTACATATATATATTAATATTATAAAAAACCATAACAGAGTGGGTGCTAAGCTGATGAAGATAAACGAATACATGTAATTCTATCTGCTTTCCCGCCCGTTTTTTCCAGAAGAGCGCAAGCAGTGGTCGGTCCACAATGGTGGATGTTCCCATTTCTGTGTGATTCAGGCAATGATACCCGTGTGTAGATGTGCAGCTGGTTACAGACTCGGGCCAGACAAGAAGACCTGTGAACCAACAGGTTAAACATCAACATTTTTTAAATTCATTTTTGTGTACACTTTCATTACAAAATGCTGTAAATGTAGCAATATGACGTTGTAGAAATAATAGTAGAAACTAAAAGTCCTGCACACTACATTTTAATTAAAATATACTACAAATGTCATGAATAAAATAACTCTCAAGACAGAATGGCTCATTTCAGAATAGTGGATTTTATGTCATTGGATTATCATGTTTGACTCAGTCAAATATTAATCTGTAAACATCACCAAGGACGCAGCTGGTAAAGGTAGACTTCAAAACCTTCCCAGTTGTGGACAAATCTGACACTCGTTAAATATTAAATGATATCCAGGAAAGAACTTTAATCTGTATCTTTGTGTTGTCATTTACTCAGAACAATTCAGCTGTGGTCGTCTGAACACACCCGCCTCCTCCGCCACCAGCTCCATAACCCCGCAGTCATCAAATTCCAGCTACACCCTGGATGATGACTATAAAGAGGATATTTCACAGGTTTATGACTACTACGACGAAATCCCTACCGAGGATTCGGACTTGTCCAACATCTCCGTGGCAGTGAACAATCGATCAGTGAGGTCAGCTTTAAGCTCCTCTGTAAAACCAGAGGAGGCGAGCAGTGTCTTTGAAAAACTGAAAAAGCTGCTGCCTTCCTGGGCTTTCTTCCCCCCCACCATCACAGCGCAGGACAACACGGACCAGAGGATTGTGGGAGGCGATGAGGCAAACTTTAAAGGGATACCTTGGCAGGTACCGTAGTGCGGAGTGCAGAATAAACAGATGTGGATGCGGCGAAGGCAACTTGATGATATGCACAAATTATTTCTCGTTTACAGGAGAATCTAGTCATTATAAAAACATGCTTTTGTCTTCATTTGACCATGGTGTTGTTGGGCAAATTTCATTGACATCCTTGTTCTGTACTTCTTTGTCTTGGAGTTTATGTTGACTCTCCATCTAATCTGGCATACATTTACCTTCTTGAAAGTCTGGAGATATTAAAGCACAAAAGTTGACAACAAGGAGAAGCATGGTGGGGGAGAGATTTCATCACACAACAAAAGTCAAACCTTTTTAGTAAAGTAAAAACTGCTGAATGTTCCCGAAGAGGCATATAGGTCAAAGTGGGAGCATCGAGGTGACATATTGGACTACAGATGGAGAAAAGAACATGTCAATGGGACAAGGAGAAAGCATGTGATGTGATGGTGCTCTGCCATATTGTGCATATGAATGTGTTTGTTTGTGTGCAGGTCGCCCTGATGGCTCACCCAACCGTCCCTCACAGAGCAAAGGCTTTCTGTGGAGGATCTCTGCTCAGTGAACTATGGGTCGCCACCGCTGCCAGTTGTCTGCAGCAAGTTAATACGAACATCAATTTCTTCATCAGAGTGGGTAAGGGGAAACAATCTTTCATTTTTATTGTGCATAATTATTACAAACTGATCTTAATCATTACAATTGATATGTTTGTTTTTAGGACCATGTTGGTTATTTGCACATGTTATTCCAAAAGGTACTCATTAATGCCGACTGTTTAATTACCTGTTTTACGAGGGGCACTACAGGCTGCTCATTGTCGACGGTTCCGACGCGTTTTTAGTAAGATCCAGAGTCCCGATAATGTGTCCTTTGTTTTATTTAGGATCATTACGTTCACTATTTACATTGAGATATGGCTCACATTAAGACGGTCCAAAACTGTTTGCTCTAGCGGCTAGCCAATTCGCAACATCTGGCCTCCCCCTTTACCTCCTGAAGTAGGGACAAACGACACATTAAAGCAACCTTGCCCCACCTAGTGGTGGGAGGTCCAAAGTCACAAAACATGAGAAAATGGCTCCAACACTGACTATTTCCCAATGCATGACTTTTCTATCTAAGCAGTCATTGGTTACATTTCATGTATGAACAAATAATTCATACTTGACACTTGTTGGAGATGAATGATCTAACAGTCATCAATGCATGTTATCGGTGATGCAGTGGCCTCATCGCTGTTGGTGCTTTGACGTCTGTGATTCAAGATAAGATATCTGTCTCATTGCTTGGCGCAGAGAGTAATACTACTGAATATATATATATATATTAATCTGTGCTTTTAGGTGAACATGACGTGGACCAGGATGAGGGAAATGAGCAAGACCGTGCGGTTGTAGAGATGCTTAGACACCCCATGTATAATCCAAAGAAATCTCTCTATAACCATGATATTGCACTACTGAAGCTTGCCAGTCCAGTGGAACTGTCCAATCAACGGCGTCCCATCTGCCTGGGTCCCAAAGACTTTACAGAGACCATATTGAGGGAATCCATCAACTCTCTGGTGAGCGGCTGGGGAAAGTTGGACTTCAATGGCAGACAGTCTCCCACGCTTAAGAAGCTGGAGGTCCCCTACGTGGACCGCACCGCGTGTAAAGCGAGCAGCCGGGAACAGATCACACGCTACATGTTCTGTTCTGGCTTCCGAAATGGCAATAAGGATGCATGCCAGGGGGACAGTGGGGGGCCGCATGCCACTAATTACAAAGGCACTTGGTTCCTAACAGGTATCATCAGCTGGGGGGAGGAATGTGCTTTGGAAGGAAAGTATGGCGTCTATACTCGAGTGTCGCGTTACCACAAATGGATCAGTTTGACAACAGGGATCCCAATCGACAACTGACCAATATAAAGGAATAACAAGAGCTGTCAGCCAACACAATATACAGAGCAAGTGAAAGATGTTCTTCGTTCTTCGACTGAATCATGTTGTTTTAGATTCTTCAATAAAAAGTTAATCAAATGAGTATTTTAATTTTTCTGTTGAAATATTGCAAACTAATACCATTTAGCAACTAAATGCAATCTTGATATGCCAATGTGAAATGTAATTTCATGTGTCTGTTCAGGTGTTTTCAGCTCTTCTGTCTAAACCTCTGCTCAGGTTAAACGTGGGTCGGAACTGACAGGTGTACGTGAGGTCACAAACCTCCTTCCAATAAAAATGATGAACATGTTATCTGTCCCACGCCAACAGGGTCAACAACGCTAAAAGGAGACTCATGAGACGATCCAGGCCCACACAGTGCTGAGCAGAGGTCTAATCAGCCAGGTTAATTGAGAACACCTGTGTTTTCAAAGGCCTGGACTGCTCACCACACAGGTGTTTTCACACACGTGCTGATTAGACCTTTGCTCTGACGTTGGGTAGATATGCTGAAAATTCACAACCAAACCCCATGAAACTACATTCAGATCTCTATTACCAAGGGAAATGTATACAACAGATCAATGTTGCCCTCCTTTTGGTATTGGTACATTGGTCCTAGTCTTTTTAAAGTTTAATAAGCCTTTTTCACAATCCATTTTGACGTTATTAATCACGCTGATGTTTCCTGCTATGTTGCGTCAAAATCTCGGCCGTGAAAAAGGCAAATTTCGGAAGGTAAGATCAGTTTGAAACATGAATTTTGGTGTGACCAAATTGCATCTATGAACAGCAGAGTAAAGGAGATGGCAGACAATCAGGAACATCTGCACACGCTGATAGTCCTGAAGGAGGTCTAATCAGGCAAGATAATTGAAAACACCTGCGTTTCCTTTTTGAGGCTGTCAATAAGCTACAGCATGTTGTATTGGGAAGAAATCACAGCAGTCATGTTGAATGAAATCTAATAACCCTGTGTTATATTTAGGAAAATAGGCATAATACAAGCTTTCACATTCATTGATTCAAAATATAAAAAAGTGCAAAATGAGCAAAAGCAGCAATCGCCAGTTAAAGGTAATGTGGAAAAAACATATTGTAGCCTGACCATTAACACACCTGATTATAGTGTATAGCCTGTTTTGGGTGGACGTTAAATAAATAAAACATGGTAAAATGTTACTCATTAATGAGTTTCATTGGTCACACCTTATTTAGACCGTCCGGCACTCGCTATCAAGTGTCCCCACTGTGTGTAAGAATAAACCATATTCAGTGTTTAAATTAATCTATAGTTTAATTTCGCGAGATTTTAATAATAATCCAGATATGCAACAATTGGGGAGGAAAGTAATGTAACTTCAGTCACTTGATAGATGAGTGCCAACATCTAACTGTTCAAAAATGTTTTACCATTTAGATGAACGTTAAATTGATGTACATATTCACAGTTAAGGGAATAGCTGTTCATGATTTAACTATAAAACTGTGAATATTTTCTTTCTAATTAAATCATTTCCCTAAATTGAAAGTCCATATTATACATGTAGTAATCTACGATGTAATTGTAATAGTTCATCTGGCAATTCAAATTCTACACTTATTTATCATTGCGTACCTATTACTACCTGTTCCTACTCATAATTCCCATGTTAAACTAGCAGTACGGACACAAATAAAGCATCGGGCATGAGATGTGTGTGTCCATGCAGAGCAGCGAACAGAGACATAAAGCGCATCTCATCTCAGTGGCAATAACAGCTGCAGGAGGACAAGATTCATTTCATAGAAGAGTTGCAGAATTCTCCCCAATCTAAAATAACAAATTTAGAAGATTTTTTTTTACAACAATTAAAAAAATATATCAACTGCAGCAAAAGTAAAACAGAAAATTGTAAACAAATCCACTGTGGCTGATATGAACGAGGAGACCTGGACTTACTACTGCTGGATATTCTTTTCTTCCCTTGTTTTTTTCCAGTCCTGTACATTAACCAAGAAGATGCTAACTGTCTGTTTTTGCCTATAAGAGGCGGAGTAACCATGGCGATTTGCAACATGCATTTATAGTGATGTAGCAGGCTGCTGTGCACAATAATTATCTGAGCTGTTTGGCACACAAACATTATTGATATGTCGAGAGGCATATCCATGACTTCCGTCGTATTTTATAAGAAAATAGAAATGATAAAACGTGTACAACAAAACTTCAACGTCTTTAGTTATAATGCCAAATCCAAAATAATCTACTGGTGGAAAAAAATAGCTAAAGAAAACAAGGTCCCACATATGTGCTTTGCATTGTTAGTCTTCTGAGGTCAGTTCTGAATTGTACAGCCTTCTGAGGGGAAAATGTCCCAGTGGTTGGAAGAGTAAAATGTGCAGGTGATGTTCTTCTTCTGCTGAACATCTCTGCAGTGTCACATGAGTCTGTCGCACATGTGAATCTGTGCGTGTCATCTATCCTCTGTTCTGATTGGCTCTTAGCAGGTCTCTCCCAGAATCCTGTGCAGGTCCTCGGGTAGAACACGCCCTTCTTCCCCACGACTTACATTCCTCACCATCCTGCCATTACACACGTAAAAACAACAGATTCATGTACATTTTAACAGGAATTCATTTTGTATTTTCATCTCCAGGTTTGTTTGCAACTTAATTGAAGATTAAGTGTAATACACATTTCTGAAACAAATAGCCTATTTTACCACATTCCTGACAATTCCTTATGCAGTAGCTCGATGACATCGCCGCAGTTAAAGATGATGTCATCAGTGCTGGCCATGCTGCTCTCGACCATGACCCTGTACCTGCCCACCACCTGGAACAGAAGAAAGACAATTACAACGCAGGAGAAAGGTGCGTGTTGATACTTTCCCACATGCACAGCAGTCCTATATCTATTTATATGAATAGATTGGTTCCATTGCCATCCAACTGGCAATGTCTGACCGATTTAGGATTTAGACTGGTAGCCCTCATCCCAGAAGTATTTTGGCTCTGTGTTTTCCCACTAAGCTGGTGGTCATCAGCTCACTGGGGTTCAGGCAAGACTTGCCAATAGCACCCGTTGTGGTCTATAAATAGCTGTTATAGCTGCAAGGCTTATAATCTTTGTAAATTCGTGATATCATATCATTTCTCCAGTACGATCTGTTATTATGACTAATAAAGTCTCACCAGGGGGGACGGCTGATCCTCCTCGTCTGAGTCTGTTAAGTTGGAGAGTTCCGTAGCTGCACCCCAGTCCTCTAGACCCTCACATATGGCCACTGAGTGGGCAGGAACAGGCCAAGCTGCAGGTGACAAGACGGCTTAGACGACCAACAACGGTAGAGCTAGACACTTTTGAATCAATAATATTCCACGATCTATGTGTATCCACTGTGAGAAATGACACCTGTGACAAAGATGTGTTTTTATTTTCCAGGACGTACTAAATTATCCTTCAGGAAATACAAAGAACAGTGTGTTAACTTTTAAGTAAAGCCCTATACACTCCCAATGACACTACTGTTAATGGTTGAGTCATTGGAAAGGTTCAGGGCTACACATATCTATAACCAGCTGGCAATTCTCCCAAAATCTGTCAAAAAATAAAATGAAATCAATGCCATCAAAGTGTTAAACGTTCATGATTCTCTATTGTAGGTTACTAGCATGTTATCATGTTTTACGTATCCTATATTGAAGTTTGTTTCCCTGAGAGACATCACGTAACATCTCTCTCAAGAAAGAGGGACCAGAAAGTCTTTCGAAGAGCAGAAGCTTTTCAAAGGAAAGTGTGGCAAGTAATTAGTGTAAATTCGTGTACTACAATGTAATAAAGTGATGTGTTGTATTCTTGTGGGTAATCTGTCCCAGCAACTCACTGCGTCGAGGTGAGTGAACGATGGGTTCCGTGTGGGCGGGGCTTGTGTCGATTGACTCCTCCTCCCGTTGTCTGTGGGGGTAACTTGTTGTGGAGGAGCTGTGAGGAACAGGGAGACACGCTGAGCAGCCTCCCACCGACGCTCCGCCCCACGACACACACATCTCTGACGCACTAAACCGCATCACCATTGGAACAAGAGACGACCATGACAAACAAAACAACAAAAACAACAACAACAATATCCACGGTGTCACAAAACGAGCTCATTCGCATTCTGTAAATTAAAACAGCATTCAATTAAGTTCACAATCACATATATTTCAGCATCTGATTCTGAGTCGTGTTTGAGTTTATAACACAGCCATCAATAATGTCAGAGATCGCTGAAATATATGGAAATATTACTTTGAGTACACAGTTTTCTGCACAAAGACAGCCTTGATTACATATCATTTGTAAATAATGCACAGTGTGGCTTTAAGTAGATGAATGCTTGCTAATTCAAGTAGAAATAATTAAAATAAAATAGCACTAGAATGGGCATTCACATTCAAATCAATGTCACAGGATCGTTAGAGTGACGGATATTTTCATGAGTACTGTCATTGAGACCGTTGAAGATGGCTAACCTCAGTATAAACTAAACTTCTGGCTGCGGACCCACTGAGGCAGAGTCTAACGGTCCATGCGCCTCACTCCCGCTCCGGAGAAGGACCAGCTCACGAGCAACAACGCTTTACGGCCAATTGATGCGTGTTTTCACCATTACAACTAACAACCATCACCGTCATTTTCTTTTATATTATTGAAATGACCACGTGTGTTCCAATCCTATCCGATTGCTATTGTCAAAATACTTACAAATGCTATGTGACCACGTGTTTATCATGGACACAAATCATTCAAAAAGTGACATTCATAGTATCTTCTCCTGTATTTGTGAGTAAGAATCATAAATATCACAAAACATTCCCTGAATATGATTAGCCCGTGCTCATATCCTTTGACAACTGAACTGAGTCTTTGTGAGAGTATCAACCTTCAGGTTATGACTTGCATGATTTATAATTGTCAACAAACCTCAGGAAAAGACTAAAACCAAGATGTGTTAGTCCATCTCTCAGAACCTTTGGACTTCTCTTGTCCCAAGCTAGATGAACATCTTTTTAAATGGGTCACATAGATGCAGTTTATTATTCGAAAAGGCTCTGTAATACCCACAAATAGATGGGCCCTGTGGTTCTGGACACATATCTCTCAATTAGTGAATGAAACAGATTCAGTTTATTTCACCATTAATGTATTTAGGCAGCAGTTAGTGGATGTGGGATTGGCTAAATAGAATTAGTTTGCCCAACAGTGCAACAGTGCAACTGATTGATGTATTTTGAATAGTTTTTAGTCAAAGGAGATCAACGGCACAAAGGAATGAGCTATCGGGCTTTGGCCACACAACAAATACTTGTTCGAAGGATCAATGGAATATTGGTTTTGATCTTCTCATTTATATTTGACCTCCAAAAAACAATGTTGATGATTTCCCTACGCAATGATAATTGTGAAGCTCATAAGACTCCACCATTTATCAACTGTATGACATGCTAGCATGCTATCAGTAAACATTAGTTTCTCCTACAAATAACTCCACAAACACACACAGACATCCCCACCAACACCCTGTTAAGCTCCATGTTGACACTTTCCTTGAGAACCAATGTGTTCAATGACTAACAAGCATCAGACTGTCGGATCTTGGAAAACCTTGGAGAGAGTTCCAACAATGTTTGTTCATTTGCTGACACACACATAAGAGCTCTTTGAGCATCCTGGTAAGATGTGAGTGCACTGGTGACATGCAGCACCATGGACAATCTTAAAGCCATCAGTACTGAAAAACGTAGTTCTCAAGGGTAATGAAAAAGATGCCAATACATCACAGAGGCACACTGCACACATACAAATAACTTAAACACGCTGCATACATAACATCATGACGCTTTGTTCGTAAAGAAATAACAACATGTGGGTGAAATGGAGGGGTTATTTCAGAGGGGTTATTTCAGAAATGTTATTTCTATCATGAACACTATATGTGAGAGAAGCATCTACCTTAATGGAGGAAGTTTAAATTAATTTCTGAAACAGGGTTTAAAGTGAGTTGACCCATCCCCACCACCACCCACCAGGAGGTCATCAACTGACAAGAGGATTAATGGGAGGGCATGCAGAGAGAGTCACCTGTCGGAAAGGGGGTTGTCTGAAAGAGGAAGAGAAGGAGCCTCATCTGGGAAAAGGAGAAGGGACAGAAGACAAAGACATATTAGCAGATGTATTGTCAGAGCTACAAGTAAAATATACAAGTTAAAACTCAAATGGAATCGGGCATTTCAAAGATAGAAGAAGTCATGTCAATGAATGAATGAATTGCATTCATAGAAACCTTGACACGGTTTCTGATGGTTAATCAGAATTTTTCGAATCTCTGTCAGCCAGGAAACCTTGACCTCTAGTGTGGGAGCCTAGACAAACACACACACACACACACACACACACACACACACACACACAATAACCAAGAGAGGTTTGAGGGAATTAGCTAAAGGTACACACACTGAAACACTAAAAATAGAGATAGAAAATAGAAATAAAAAGATCAAATACCTGTACTACGTACACTACTTCTCTGCCACTGTACCAGATTTCAAATTTCTTCACATCTCCTTTCACATTTTCTGTGATTCCCACTGCACTCATCTACAGAAAGATAGAAAAGTAACCAGATTTGCCGATCACCCGTCATCCTCACTGACTCTTATTATTTATTACACCATGTTTAACGATAATATGCAGTACAATTCAACAAAAAGTCACGATAAGCTTCATAAAAGTAGGATTTCTTGGAGAGCTGTTGAATTGGATTGAATTGGATGTAGCTCGGTGTACCTAATGAAGTGAGTTTATTATAAATTGTTACTCTGAGGCAGGATTTGAAGCTGTAGAAGGGCGTCCTCTCGTGATTGTCCTCGTCTCTGCGCTTGCAGAAGAGCAGAGCAAAGTCGTAAAGGAAGAGATGCCTCTGCATGGGTTTGAACCTGGCCAGCTCCTTCATTCGCACCGCTGCCCTCTTATGGCTGATCCACACGCTGAAGCCTCCCTGCATCACCACTCGGCCCAGCTGGCTGAGGTCCCCCTGGGAGAGACCGGTGGGCCGGAAAGACACGGATGAACCGAACCGACATGTCAGAAATGCATCGCACTGAACACAACAGGTGTGAACGCCGCGCTGCAGTTCTACGAAAAACTAATACAAAAAGAGAGAGCATGTCGGACAAAAGAATAATTTGTCAACTTTCTCCAAATTGGGTAAAACCGTGACAGAGTCAAATTTGAATTTATGCTTAGAGTGAATATACCGAGGTAAAGAAAATCATATTTCCTGAGCAGACTGAAACACTAAATGAAATGGTGTGTTTCCATCCATCACGTTGACAATTTCAGCACATAAAGCCAGTTACTTGGAATTTAATTAAAGCCTGCAGGTAGAGGAATATAAAAGGTATTTGGAAAATAAGATTAAGCAATCTAAATGCTTATAGTTAGGGCTGAATCAGGTTTGCCTAGTCCAGCCTTTAGATATGCTGCTATAGGTTTCTAGGCTGCTGGGGGCCGTTTTAGGATACACTGAGCACCTCTCTCCTCTTCTCTCTCTCCTTATGGATGCATTTTCATCTCTCCATCACACATTTCTAACTCTGCTTCCTCCCCAGAGTCCTTGTGACTTCACGTCTCATAGGGTCCATTGGACCTGGCTGTATCTGATGCCTCCTGCCATGGCACCGTGAAGGGTGTTTTCTATTTCTTGAGAGTATTCCCTGATCCGATGTGAGATCCTGGGACAGGGATGCCGTATGTGTACAGATTGTAAAGCCCTCTGAGGCAAATTCTTAATTTGTGATATTGGGCTAAAAAAACAAAAACTTTTGAATTGAATGAAATAAAGATGTTTTAAACTGCCCGCTCTGTCTGATCTCTTGACTGGCCTGGCGGGTACCTGGTATCCAGTGATGGCGATCTGGTGCATGGAGTCGTTGACAGACTTGAGCAGCTCCAGCATGGAGTCCAGAGCCTGCTGGAGTCCACAGCGGTATCGCTCCTCCGTGCAGTGCCTCAACAGCTCCTGACCCAGGACGGAGACACATGATGACAGGTCGTTGCTCTTCTGATCAACTGATCAAGTCTGCAGGCATGGATGCTGTCAATATGCGTCTGTGCCCGTTCAAGGAAAGTGTTCTTATCCGTCGACCTCACTGTGCATGTCTGGATTGCTTGCTCTTTGTCCAGCTGATTGCAGTCCACTTAATTAATCTAAGTGAAATATTGCAACTGTTGGATGTATCACCGTGACCCCGCCAAGATGAACTGCAATCACTTTGCTGATCCCTTCACTTTTCCTCTCGTGCCATCGTCAAAGTCCAACAGGTCTATAATTATAAACTCTCATGGTAAACAAGTGTGTCAGCGTTTAGCTAGCATGACTGCCGACTCTTCTTGTCGCCAATATGGTTGTCTTTAATAAATCCATACACCAGCATTTTAACATGCACATGTCAATGTAGGTGTGCCACATGTACGCTTGGTCTCATTAGGACCAAAACTGCCAATCAAGAGTCACTCGATGCTTGATACGGTGTCATGATGGACCAACTCAAAACAATCTCTTAACCCTCCTGTTGCCTTCGGGTCATTTTGACCCGATTCAATATTTAACCCTCCTTGTTTTTTCGGTCATTTTTGACCCGATTCAATATTTACTCTCCTGCCGCCTTGGTCATTTTGACATATTCATTTAACCCTTCTTTGGTCATTTTTTGATTTGACAATTTTAACCCTCCTGCTCCTTGTTCAATTTGACACCCCCGAATGTTGTCAATGTTTCGTGTTCTTCAACAAAAAACACAAAAACAAAAACTTAAACTTGGAAAAACTAAAAAAAAAATTTTAATTTTAATATTTTTCTGAGATTTTAAATAGCTGGGGTCATATTCCCCCAAGTAAATAATATAAATATAAAGGAAATATAAAGGATTACTGGAAAATTGAACAAAATTGGGCCAAAGGCATGAATCGAATCAAAAAAACTGGAGAAACAGGAACAGGCAAGGTTAAACACGCCATCGTGTGAGCTGCGTCGCTGCAGGACGCTCCATCACTGACTGACTTAGATGTACCAAACCTTGAGGAGCAGCTGGTACTTGGTGAGACGTTGGACTGGTTTGAGGAGGTAAGAGTCCAGACCCAGCTTGTGGTCCAGCTTCTTCTGGCATTCCTGCAGAGTGAGAACGAGAGAATGTGATGAATGAACGAGGCATAACGGGAAAACACACAACAGCTTTAAGATTGAGTCTGCCGTCAACAATGACTGACTTTAAGACCATCGGCATGTGACAATGAGTGGAATCATGAATCAGCAATATTATGAAATGTAACTACCTTGAAGAAGGGCGATTCAGAGCACTGTCTCCATAGCAACTCGGAGCAAGGCTTGTTCTGGCAGTAACGCTCATACACCTTGAACTTCTCTTTCTGCTCACACAAACACACACACACACATACGTAATATTTGATGTAATATGTCATATAATTTCACATGAAGTTTCAATGTTTCTCCGAATTTTTTCTTTACCCGTTGCAGGAAGCAAGTCCCCACCCTCTCTGGTGTCTCCAGGCAACCCTGCAAATCTTGGAGGAAGATCCTAAATGGAGAGGAAGATGAACAGATATTGGATTTGCATGAAAAGACGGGACAAGGACAACTCTGTGACAGCTTGTGTGTGTGTGTGTGTGTGTGTGTGTGTGTGTGCGTGCGTTGCCTGCTGTGGAACTGGTAAATCTCTGGCATGTTGCCGAAGAGAACGTCCTTCTGGCTGCAAAGAGCTGAAGGAAGAAGATTAGACATGGATGGGTCCTCCATTTCTGCCCTGTAGCCCTGAGGAGACGAGAGGAGAGGAGACAGGAGGAGAGGAGAGGAGATGAAAACCAGAGAACTTGAACACATGAAGCACACAAAAAAAAGATAATCAATAATCAACTCACCAGAAGGACAGAGAGCAGCTCGTCCACATATATCCTCTCTGTCGCTATCAGCTCCTTCATAATATGGCTAGTAAAAGTGAAAAAGAGAGACGTGTTGAGAAAAACAGGAGAAAAAGAAACGATGCACAAAAAAAAGAGGTAATACAAATACAGTGGAAAACTAAAGTAAAAGTATCGTGTGTGACAGGTGAACGACTGCGTACCGCGTGAGCTGCTCTGGATTGTCTTCTGCCTCCGATTCCGTGTCCGTGGTGGAGCCGTACAGACAGCTGCGGTTGCCTTGGAAGTCGTGCATTACCTCGATCTAACAAAACACACATTAAATAAAAAAATGTTTCGCTTGCTAACATTTGATAATTAACAGAAAACACAGGAAGGAATATCATTAGTTTTGCAGGTGTGCAACCATAAACCAAAATACCACATTATTGGACGAATTTAAGTTTTGACTGGATGTTAGCGCTTGAAGACAAGGATTAGTTCTTACAATCAGTCCTAAAGTGTGCATGCATGTGTGTGAAATGTAAAACAACCACACCTGTGCTGCTGTAATCCCATAACTGTCCCCACTGCGGGACTAATAAACGAATATCTTATCTTTTCTAATAGTTATTGAGACAATTCACTCTAAAACACCAAAGTGAACCTCATATTGGTGCTACAGGAAACATCAGTGCATCACCCAACTCATTACGATTCATCCTCCGAGGACCACGAATGTATGTCCAAAATTAAATAGCAATTTGTTATATAGTTAACTTAAAACACACACACACACACACACACACCTTGCGTTGGCTGTTGTTCCTCCTCGCAGCTCTTTTGCCAGGTAGCAAGTCAAAAGAGAACTTGGTGTTCAGGACATTGAAGTCTACACCTGTGGGGAGAATCACAGATGCATAAATAATACTGCACATGAGTTATGCAATAGAAAACAAAACATGGCGCTGAATGTCAAAAGCAGTGCAGGTGAGAGGAGAAGAGGGGCTCATAGGGAGTGAAGTTAAGACAACTCATGATACCATCCTAGTCAACGCAAGATAGTAGACAGAATCAAACCGTGATATCAAATGCACACCAACATAAGTGTGGGAAAACAGCTATGGGATGGCAGAAGGAGCAGGCGAGGGGGGGTCGTACCATGTTTGGGGGAGAAGAGGGGTGACTTGCAGCGCTGGTCAGGTTCCGGCCTGGGGGCCACCAGCTGAACGGGTCTGACTTGTACGTCCGCCAACTTTTTCAGACACTGCTCTCTGTTTCTGATCATGGACTGCACCGCGTTCAGCTTCTCTGTTACCATGGTAATTTGGAACTAGAAATAAAAGAGGCGTCGAGTTGAGCAGAGTTGCGGATCGTCTCGTGCGTTCAGTCGCGGTGGGTTACCTGCAGCTGCGGGGTGAGTATGGCTTCAAACTCCAGGCTGAGAATGTCGTGGGTGTTTTTCAGTGCTGATGGCGCCCTCTCCTGGTGACAGCTCAGGTACTCCAGTGCCTCCTGAGCTCCCTCTCTGGTCTGGAACTTGTCCACCATCTGACTGGCCAGGATGTAGGCGCCATCATCACACCACCGAAGGGCCTGCACACACAGAAACGAAGCACGCCACACAAGGAGACACATTCATAAAGCAACTCTTCAAACGTTAGACATAAAGCCGATACTGAAAAAAAAGACAATCTGCTGAGCTGTGTGAATTTGAGACTATTTTAAATGTGTGCGTGGTCTATAACATTCTAAATGGTTTGGCCCCTCCTCCACTCCAGCAGAACAGCGCCGCGGCACCGTTCCATTTGGCCAATCATCATTTTCTGTTAAAGCCACACATCAGTGCAACAGCCTGCTGGGCGTGATGAAGAGCTGCAGCTCCATCAGCACTTTTAAAAATGATCTAAAAAATCAGTTGAAAGCCGGTCAGCGCTGTACTCATTGAGGACATTTATTATGGCTCGCATTACTTAGGTTTAATAGTATGTGTTACTTACTTTTAATGTCCTGTACTGTAGCTTCGCATTGTGTGTATTGTGTGTTCTTCTTACCACAGGTACTGGTGTAGTGGGTCTTATCCTGTACTGTTTGTTATTGTTTTATGTTTGTTATGGTCTGTCGAGGGACTACAGATGGACTACAAATTGGGACATTTATGTTTTCACTGTATAAATAAAGATAATAATAATAATGTAATCGAGGCGAGGCACATTTTTCAATGCGATTAATACAAAGATTAAAGAAAAGGTTCACTTGAGGATATTGAACAATTTCAACCCCTTATGTCATACCAACACACAAACAAAACGATAGCTGTCATTCAGGGGCCGAAATATAAGATGATGCAGATTTGGTGACATTTCACACCTACATTTGTGTGAATTATTTTGTTCTCTTATATATTAATATTGAAACAAACATGCAGCATACAACACATGTGTGCTTTTGCGGAAACTCGCATTGAAAATAGAGGAATCAGACCATGGAGGGTCAAAAAAGAGCCCGCAAAAACAAAATACACAGCAATAAATGATTCGTTCACGTTTTTTTTGCATCAGTAATTCTGACTTTGTGCCGGGACAACGTCACCTCTTCCAGACGGAGCAGCAGGTCTCGTGCTCGGCTGAGCGAGGCCCGCTTTGTGCGTATGGCAGCGGTGATGATGTCACAGCGATATCGCAGCTCGTTGCAGCGCTGGATGATGAGCGACAGGGCGTAATGGTGGTTGGCGGCCAACTGGTGGCCGTACAGGATCGCCACCTGGGCGCGGGCCATCTCCTCCTAAGCCACGAACACACACACACACACACACACATACACACACACACACATACACACACACACACGTAAAGGTTTAAAGTGATGTTCATCCGGATTTAATGTTCATGCACAAGTTGAGGTTTCCTAATGCAACAATCATGGTCACAGGACCAATAGAGGGCGGCGGAAAGGACACTTTAGTGTAAACTAACACAGTTAGCAGCGTACTGGTGCACGAAACTAAAAGGCGAGAGGATTTTTCAATTGGATTCTGGATTATCGCGGAAAATAAGCAAAAAAAAAGGTTAAATTACTTCTAACGTTTGGTTCAGAAAGAATATCTTCAGATTTTTTAAAAATGCTAATATTATAAACTGACTCCACCACGCCATATGAGCGTGAGTAAACACAACGAGGTGGAATAATCTTACACTCACGAAAAATCCATTAAAAATGAACCACAAGTGCAAAAAATGCTGACTCATATCTGTGTGTCGGGAGTTATTCCTGCAAGATTGAGGCATTTAAATCATATTACGTACCACAACATAAAAGGATAATGATGTGTTGATATTCTCATGTTCTTTAACACTTTTCATTTAAAGGTCCTTTCCCTTCACTCACGACCAGACTGACATCACCTCAAACTGTCCTTGTGTGCTTCTTGTGCGACTTAGTTTGTGACCTGAGCGCGTGTGTCCAGCATCTCCAGGTCCGTCAGCAGCTGTTCTGTCAGAACCACCGTGGTTCCCACAGAGGCAATGTCCATCTCCTGGACACCGATGTTCTCCAGTGCCTCCTCCATCTACACAAACACAACCACACACACACACACACACACAGAGTCAATCTTCACAGCAGCGCAACATCCAGTCAGAGTTCATGTAACAGACGCCAACCGCCCCACCTGCTGAAATCTCATTTCATAGTGCAGCAGCTGGAGGTACTGCTGCATCTTCAGGTGGTGTTTCTCAAAGAAGCCATCGAACGCCTCCTCCATGTCTCTGAGCTGAGCCAGGAGTCTGAAAACACACACGACCCACAGACGCTCACACCAGCTGTCTTCTGAGTCCTCTCGTCTCTTCATCCTTCTCTCACGACCATCTCTACTTCTTGTGCCAAAGGCCTCTCTCTAAAAGGTGTGTGTACCTTTGAACTGTGCCCATGTCTGATTTGAGGTCGCGCTCCTCCTCCACATCTCTCTTGGAGGCCTTGACGGTCTCCAGGTTGGACAGCAGCAGCCGACCTTCTTTCTGCACGCTCCGGATATCGTCCTGAAATATCACGGCAGACGAAAAATTAAAAGACGAAATGAAATCAGAGAAAAATTAAAAAGGAGAGACACAGAGATACAGAGTGAGAGAGGCAAGAGAGAAGGAACCTTCATCTGTCTGTATCGGTGTGTGTGGGAGTGCAGCAGGGACTCGATGGCGTTGGCTTCATCCGGAAGGTCGGTCTCCGAAAGCTCCGAACCGAAGCTCTGCAGCAGCTGAGCGATCTCCTTCACTGTCACCGCAAAGGTCTCAATGGCCTGCACACACACACACACACACACACACACACACACACACACACACACACACACACACATAGACACACACACACACACACACACACACACACACACACACACACACACACACACACACACACACACACACACACACACACACACATACACACACACACATGTACACACACACACACACATACACACACATACACACACACACACACACACACACACACACACACAGACACACACATAGACACACACACACACACGCACACACACATACACACACACACACACACACATACACACACACACACACATAGACACACACACACACAGACACACACACACACACACACACACACACACAGAGACACACACACACAGACACACATACACACACAGACACACATACACACACACATGCACACACACACACACACAGAGACACACACATGCACACACATAGACACAGACACACGCGCACGCACACAAACAGACACACGTGCACACACACAGACACACACAAACAGACACACACACACACAAACAGAGACACACATGCACGCACACACACAGATGCACACAGACACACACACACATGAACACACACACATGCACACAGACACACAGACACACACACACATGCACACACACATGCACACACACGCATAGACACACACACACAGACACACAGACAAACACACGCGCACACAGAGACACACACACGCACAAACGCACACACAGACAAACATTTCTAATGACAATAGGTTTGTCAAATTGAGCGGTTTTAGCCAGACGTAACACACTCGGCCTGTAAGAAGAGCTCATCTTTTAAAGCTTATCGATCTTTAACTCTTTATATCCAACGCAGTGACGGGTTGGATGGTGTGTACCGTGCGGAGGACGACCCAGTCACTCTGGCAGTACTCCACTTTCGCCGTGAAGTCTGTCGTCAGGTGGTTCTCGTCGATGTATCGCAGCAGGTCACCGACCGACTGCAGCATCAACAACTAAAGTCACAGGACCACAATGCATCAGGACAACGGTGTGTGCAGCATGCAGGCAGAGGAAATGAGAGAAGAGCATCTACTGTTTCTCAAAATGGACCGTTGTCTGCGGTGTAGAGAAGTGTAAACCTCTTCCTCACCGGCATCTTCAACAGGAAGTCATCCTGGCTGAAGCGGAAGCCCAGGTCAGTGCTTGAAGACGGACTGGGGGCGGAGCTAAACAAGTCGGTGGGGCGGAGCACCAACACCAAATGCAGATTTCCTGGAAATGAGGTCTGAAAAAGAAAGTGCAGTCTGGTATTCAGCTATGTATTATTAGCTGATAGAAAATAGGACAAAGGATGGAAGATAGAAGTAATTCAAAACACATTAGGCCACATATATAAATCACATTTAGACTAGACGGAACATTTAGCAGCACTAATGTACCACGAATGATTCGAGGGGAAATGTGCTCATGTCAGCTTTGCAATGTGCTAAACTGACTTTTTGTGTGGCTGTATCCTCCACCACATCCCCATATTTGGGCAGAGGAGACCAGGATGAGAGGAGTCGGATAGACAGTCAGAAGTGTTGACAGTCATGCGATCGAGCAAAGCCCATCAGCATCTCTCCGTGTCAGTCAGGGAGCTCCTCCTGCTGGCTCTGCTTCTTCGTCACTCTTCTTCCTGATAAAGTGCTTCCCATGCCCTCCCTTTACCATCCCTCACTCTCTCTCTCTCTCTGTATATATGATGATAAGACATATAGATACACTACCGTTCAAAAGTTTGGGGTCATCCAGACAATTTCGTGTCTTCCATGAAAACTCACTTTTATTTATCAAATGAATTGAAAATTGAATAGAAAATATAGTCAAGACATTGACAAGGTTAGAAATAATGATTAATATTTGAAGTATTCATTTTGTTCTTCAAACTTCAAGCTCAAAGGAAGGCCAGTTGTATAGTTTATATCACCAGCATAACTGTTTTCAGCTGTGCTAACATAATTGCACAAGGGTTTTCTAATCAGACATTAGTCTTCTAAGGCGATTAGCAAACACAATGTACCATTAGAACACTGGAGTGATAGTTGATGGAAATGGGCCTCTATACACCTATGGAGATATTTCATTAGAAACCAGACGTTTCCACCTAGAAGAGTCATTTACCACATTAACAATGTATAGAGTGTATTTTTGATTAATGTTATCTTTATTGAAAAAACAGTGATTTTCTTTGAAAAATAAAGACATTTCTCAGTGACCCCAAACTTTTGAACGGTAGTGTACATCTTAAAACTTCCATTTATCTCCAGTTGAATGTTTTCCAAGCTTTATGACCACTGAGTGTATTAGTCGTGTATTTTAGTGCAATCTAGCGTCCTAATTGCGATGATGACTCTTTCCTCACCTGCTTGCAGCCCCATCTCCTCGACTCTCCCACAAAATACCTACAGTTCACTCCACGTGTTCGCACAGTTCACAAAGATGCAATATAACCTACGGAATTATCAATCACAAGGAGGGAAACGTCCTTTAGCCTCTTCCACCGTTGTCAACTGGTCCACCAGGCATGGAAAGTGCACTGTGTCCTCAGTGTTGTAATAATCACAACCAGACTGTTGAACTGCTGACCTTACAACAGATACACACAGCTGTCTCACCAGCTCACCGATAGGCCTATGCTTTTTATAGCCTATAGGTTTTTATACAGGAGCTTTTTGGCCCAAAGTCAAGTCGTCAATATGAAGCGGCTCCAACAAGCAGCCATGCACGATATTATTGGATTATTGCATCCCACACACACACACACACACTTATATTGTGGGGATCAAGTACTTCACATTCATTCCCAAATCTGTTACATAAGAGTGGATAACTTGAAGGCACTCCACAGTAACTGCAGGCTACTGACTGCAGTGCCATCGCTGAGAGACACATGCAACTCTGTATATCTGCAGTAACAGACACACACACACACACACACACACACACACTCAGAACACGTGTGTCATTGGCCTGTCCTGCACACAGCCTCTAAACATGTAACTGCCATCTGACTCTGTCCAGTCTCTTATTAATATCTCCTGCAGTGTGCGCTGTCCTAGGAGCACATCATCCAGCCTCTGTGTCGCAGTACTTAACTGTCTTAAGAGCCGCTCGCCTCTCTCTCTCTCACTCTCTCTCTCTCTCACTCTCACGCTCACTCTCTCTCTCAGCTGCAGTATCCTCTCCGCCCCGTTTAAAGCTTCCCACCTTCCCACCTCCCCGACCTCCAGGCGCAGCTTACCGCAGCCCGGCGCAGACGGGGGAACCCCCGCAGCGGGTTGGACTCGGCCATGGCGCGTTCGGCTCTTCCCTGCTCCCCTGCTCTCTCTCTCTCTCCAGGGCTCGGGAAGTCCGCAGCCGGGACGTGCACAGTGCCGGGAGCGAGCAGCCGCAGCGATGGCAAAGGTACCGGTCCTCCACCGCAGTGTCCGGGCGACCCGAGCGGCGGCACGCTGCTGAGTGCGCGCACCTCCGCAGACGCAACTGTCCTCTGGACCGGGAGGGAGGGTGCGTTCCACCTGGCGTTAAAACCAGAAGCGTGTCACTCCACCGCCGCACACATGTCCATCTTGTGGTCAGCGGCACTCCAACGGGCCGATACACGATTCTTTCATCTGATGTTCTTTATGATTTCACAATAGTCATATTTAAGCAGTATGACTCCCCTGCCTATATTATAATAAGTTGTCTTACCTTTTCTCAACTGCAATATGACTTTATGCCTCTTGTGTGTGATTGCTAAACGGAGAGACACTGAGCACTGGTCGGACCAGAAAAAGAGAGATAGTGGCTGTTGGGTCATTTCACTGGATCCGCTAGGTGGCGCTCGAAACTAATGTTTATTTTAAAATGTAAAACTTTATTTAACCAGGTGAGTCCCTTTGAGATTACAAATCTGTTTTGCAATGGTGACCTGGCCAAGACAGGCAGCAACATTAGAAACACATAGTTACAAACAAACAAAAACAGAACAAGACAAGTTAAAAGAAACTAAATGTTTAGAGACAATAACATAATCAAGTTAATTAAAGAAATAGTTACATGTTTGGGAACCTGCCTCCATTTCTTTCATGTTGCATTTAAAAGCAGAAAGTGGTATCAGTTGTTTGAGTTTTTAATTATTCTGCCACATATTCCAGGATGAGGGTCCAGAGTACACACAAGCCTGTTCTCTCATTGGATCATAAACCACCTCTGGATCCTCTTTTGACATAAACGGCAATCATGGTGCATTTAGGGGGCCTCGGAGCAAACAGGTAACCCCCCCCCCCCCCCCATTGAAAAGCGCCCGCCCTCCTCCCACTCTCTGTATAACCTCCAGCCTCCTGCTGAGAGGATAAACAGCTTCACCAGAACCACTCCAAGGTGTTCTGTGTGGGGTATTAAAACCCCTGAACACTGTTTAGCATTAAATAAACATTACAGTTTTTTCCGATTGCTAAACGACAGTGGGCACAACTGTTAACTACAATGTGCAAATCTCCACTCTAACCACAGTCTACACCTTCTGTAACAGTCAACAGTTCACATCGCCTGCAAAAACCCATTCCAAGCAACACAACAACACAACTCTTAACACATGGCTCAAGCACACGCTCAAACTGCAACAAGCACTATGCAGGCAACACTGAGGTAACACTCACTGAGGTAACTCACACACTCACCACCACACACGGAGAGTAAAAAACAGAGCATCAAAACACCAATACAGAAAATAACTTTCATCTTTACAGTTTGAATTTAGTTTGTGACTTCAAACCAAGTAATATTTTCTTCAAAGAAGAGAAAGAAATTCTTTTTCTTCTATATTTTTTTTTTTTTTTTTTAGAACATAACAATTCTTTAGGTAAATGAAATTAATTTTTGGCTAATAGTCTGTAATTGTAGTAATTTACGGAGTTACAGTAAAAAGGGTGAAACTACTAGTAGATACTGTGTAATTCGCAAATAATATAGGGGAGGGGCCTGCCTCTCTCTCTCTCTGGAGCCACATGTTGTCATCAACATCACATCTAATCTTTCCCTCTTGAAGCCTGGAAAGAACCTTCTGAGGGCCTGATCCATCCCTGGCAGTCCCTCTGACCTCACCGGCTCGCATGGCTTCGCAAAAGAGACAGACCAAAGTGGTGGGTGACAATATGGTGTTCCGCGACATTACGAATGTATCTATAAGTGTAGCCTTATTTCATCTTCTCTTGGTTATCTTTGTCTTCCTCACGCATCCCCATCCTCCTCACGCCTTTCTCCTTCTTTCTCCCTCTTTCTTGTTCCATTTCCCATCTGAAGTCTTTCTGAGTCTTACCTATATATACTTATATATATATATATATATATATATATATATATATATATATATATGTGTGTGTGTGTGTTCACTAACAAGTCTAAAACAGACACCTATTTAAGCCTTTCCTTTGGTTTTGCAAGTGAGTGTGTTTGAAAAGCACAAAACAAAAATATGCACACGTTTTTGGTGTGGTGGTTCCGGAGCATTGTGTGCAGTGTTTGTTAAACAGCTGTATGTTGTGCTGTTGTGCCACAGCTGTGTACGAGTTGTGGTTATTTCATGGGATGTTAAAGTGATTTTGAAAACTGTGTACAAACAAAAGTTTGTGAGTGCGAACCAGATGAACTGCTGTATTTAGCACTATAGAGTTAGTGCTGTGCAGACTCGAGTTAGAGTGTTGTCCCTGTAATATACAATCACATGAATATCAACATTTATTAAAAGTATAACAATCAAAAACTCAACAAATGTGCTCGATCCGGACTGTGTGGGTTTGAAAAGATATACGGAAAACAATATGTCAGATTTAAATGCTGATTGAGAAAATACATTGTTTGAGGTCTTCAAGTACAACTTTGAGAATATGAACACACTGAAGTAATTACTGACGCTGCAGGGTACAAAACAAAGACAATATAAGTGTATAATACAGCACCCACCTTTATTGATATTGTACTTCAGTGATGTGAATTTGACACATTTGCATTCATGGAAATACCCAAACACATTGAACAGGTCTGAACCTGCTTTCTTGCTCATTCAATGAATACAACAGTAACTAGATGTTGGTCCAGACTGTTAAATGGATTCAGATCCGGTCCCCAGGGAATGAATCCTGCATGCGTTGGGATTCTCTGACCTTTCTTCAACCACCACCATTTGATTTATGACCAACAACCTGCTAAACTATTGATGCGTCGGCCTCGTCTGTGCTTTGTGTTTAGTGCTGATTATATAATGATTGCTAAACTAAACCGGTAACTTCCTCGCATCAACATTTGAGCACATTTGCTTTCTGTTCTAAATACGAGTTTTTTTCTGGTTGTGCCCTTTGGCTGAACCTCCTCGTGAGACACTCCATGTGGGTGTTTAGTCTTTAAATGGGACCAATGCCAACTTGAGCTTTTCTGACCATGTGCTAGCACCTTTATTTCAGGCTGTAGTCCATGTATATCTGCTTGTTATCTATTCTCAGACAATTCTGTGCAAAGAGGGCGACATTTTGCATTGATAACGGTTTGTTTTAAATAAAATGAATACATTGAAATGTTTGTTACTAATATGACACACTTGGTACAACATCACCACACACTGGCCGAAAAATATATATTAAAAAAAAGTAGTGGAGAAATGTTGTCAAAGAATGAAAGGGAAAAGAATACTTTCATGTTTATAAGCCGGCTGAATGGATCGCAATATCTGTGTGATAGTTCAGTAAGATCATGAAAGAAGTCAACATTAAGTTTATGCATTAAGGTATACATGAGTTATTCTTCTTTGCCTCTGTCAGCTTCTCCTAATATCAGTTTCAATCAATCCAAACTGATACGGCAAGTTTTTGAGTATTTCCACTATTTTGATTTCAATCTGTATATTTGTAATACATGTTTTGAATAAGACGTAGATACCACAACCATATCCAAGCACAATCAATGTTTTATACCAGTCATTCAGAAGTCCCAAATAGTTGCACTCTTTGTTTCTTTTAAGGTGTGTGTGTGTGTGTGTGTATGTATGTGTGTGTGTGTGTGTGTGTGTGTGTGTGTGTGATATTGTTCGCCAGATGTCATGGATTCATTGGTCCCCTGAGAGCCAGAGAAGCCACACTAGTTCCAGGAAACTAATTGCACTGCAGATGAAACAGGAATAAGTATGGAGGCGTGTGACCTGTTCCCATTAAACCTGAGCCTACTATACATGTTTTGTTTTAACTTGGCCAGATCACTTATATGTACGGTTCAGCCACCTGAGCATGGAATACGCGTATAAAGCTCTCACGTAACACTTAACCTGCACAACTTCTATCATTTAATTGCAGTGAACTCACATCTGAGTTCATTAGAATACTCCTTTGCCTTGTGGGTGTCCTGGAGGTCGCTCTGCTGGCTGGATTCCAAGTCAGAGCCGTTGTCCCTTTGTCCCTCTTTACTCATATCAGAATAATAAATAAAACATTTTAGTAAATAATACTTTTTTTAAATATCCTCGCCGAGCCCCCGAGCCTCCAAATGATGGTCGTAAAGATGTTTCCCTGTCATTCATTCTATTGAATAATATAATAAAGAAAAGACACACTGCTGGTGCCGTGCTCAGCATCGTCATTTAGAGTCATTTTACCGTCCACAGCAAGGAGCCAATCAGGATCACCCAAAATATCAGCGTGTCAGTATGAGTGTTATAAAAGTATTCACAGATCTCAACCATTATATTGTCAACAAGCTCCTGTCGCTCTTATTTTTGTTACATAAAATATTCAGCACTGTATGAGACACCACTGCTATGTCACTACTAAAATATCAGTTGGAAGACAGACAACTTTAATATCTTGAGGAGGATTTAAACTTTTTAATGGCTCTGTCGAAAACTTTTTAGAGTTGCAAAGGTCACGGTGGAATCCTCCGGGTGAATCTCTGGCACGTTCGTGGGAAACTGTTGAAAAAGACAGCTTAGTGTTACTTTGACGTAGACGCTCCCATCATCCATACCATAATAAGACTAGGATACCTTCATCTGAGATCAGACTGGAATACTGATAATCTCCACACTGCTCCACAAGGAACTACAAATATGACACTTTATATTTGTAGTGTTTACCCTTTGTTTTACGACACAACACAATTCATTTCAAATGTTCAATCTGGTTTGTTGTTTCCGTGAGAAAAATATATTTTAAACTGTAGAGTTAAGAGGTAAAGCCAAAGCTTTTGTTTACTATTGTCTTTTTTGGTCCAACACACAGTGGGTCACCTTTGTGTCTGTATGCTTTCATAAGCAACACGAACAAAAACATCTAATATTTTGAATTCATATAGCACTTTTCTAGACACTCAAAGATGCTTATATATATATATATATATATTTATTTTATATTAATCAAAAAGCAACAAAGGCAGTTTCTTTCAAAATAAAAGACAACCAACGTATCTCGCAGCCGACCTCATACACATCCACAACCCCTCTGAGATAAGTTAAGTCTGACTTGAAGTGGTCTCAAAACATATGAACCTGATTTGTTCCAAATTAAAGGAGCCCTGATTGCTTTTGTTTGTGCTTCTGCAAATGGGATTATCAGCCTAACAACTACCCCCGCCATGTGGCGACTATGTTATTGTGCGTTTGTCCCTGTGATTTAGCCGGCTGGTATTATCAAACCCTTTGTAGTCCAAAAAAAGCTATCAGCTGATTGCTTAACTGGATTATGAAGCAGGCATCGACAATGGACAAGTTAAGCCTGAGTGATGCTCAGTGAGAGGCTGCACGCATAAAAAGACACATGCTAATGCACATGCATTGTACAAATAATCAATCAAGCTTTTAATTACCAAGTTCCAAGATACCAAGTTTAATAATCGTAACAGTCAAAATGAAGTCAAACTCGCATGGTAAAAGGGAAAGGAATTTGAGAAGTTAGCTAACCCTGGTTTATCATTAATGAGCAACACTTAATCAAATGCTTACAGCTCTCTGACCTTTCCTTATTTTTTAGGACTCGGGAGCTCAAGTTAGTGTCCAAATAAGTCCAGGAATACTACAGCATGCTACTGAGTGTGTTTTATACATCATGGTGTGCCATGGAGCCCATTCACAGATGGTGTAATCTTACCGCAGAGGATTAACCTCCGGGAGTAAAACATAAATCCAGTCAGCACAGACAGTTAACGAAGGGTCAATGTCTTAATGATATTATCATCCGACCTCCTAATCATGTCATGACTTCCGAATAACTAAAAGTCACTTGTTTTTCTTTCCTTTGAATAGAACACGTGCAGAGATGGCAAAGTCAGAATTGTTTTACTTTAAGATGTTTGCTTCCTGTTCTCTCACTTCAACTTGACCTGCTTAAAGAAACATTCATAGTGTTATACCCAATATTACATTAGGTTTTTTTTGTTGAGAAATGGATATTTTCTGCTAAAATAAACTGAAACACTGACATTAAAACCTGAGTTGCAGACTTTGACCTGGGTCAGCAACCCCTAGAATTTGAAATTAGTTTGTAAGTATTTAAGGTTTGTGTGTGTCTGTGTGAATTTGTATGCATGTGTATATGTATATGGTTCTCTAAAATAAGTATTTTCATGAAAACATAGGTTAGGGCACTTATAAGCTTGATAGCTTCAGCCTTGACCCTTTCGGTCAGCCACTTTCTTCTTTTGTTGAAATTTTGATTTTTGTATATTATTGCTGATCGAAATAAACTAAACTAAACTAAACTGTGCTGGCCCTTCTGCCAGCAAAGGATCAACATTACCATTTGAGTCTCAAACTAATCAATAAAGTATCATGTCAATCCAGATAGTAACTCAATTACAAGCACAATCTATTGACTATGTTGCCAATTCTTTTGCACATATTCAATTCAGTTTATTACAAATTACGAATTTTCCTCAGAGGGCTTTACAATCTGTACACATAGACATCCCTGACCTTTGACCTCACATTGGATCAGGAAAAACTCCAAGGAAATATAAAAACACTTTTAGGGGAAAAAAGGGAAGAAACCTTCAGGAGAGGAACAGAGGAGGATCCCTCTCCAGGATGGACAGATGCAATAGATGTCATGTGACCAGAAGGAATCATTACAGAGTTATATAAACACATTCAATGAATATGACAGAGTGTATGAATAGTTGGTAGTAGGCATGGACCACGATCCAGACCTCCATGATCCATGAGGCAGATGGAGGTAGAAAGGAGGGGTGGGGGTCAACTAGTAGTTGTAGAACTATACATATATAGTTCTACAGCTACATTCAACTCTCTGTGTAGAGGAAACAGTCCAATAATAATAACACTAATGGCTGACGAACAATACATTAAAGTTCTGTTTCTCCTGGGGTTTTTTCAGGGTTTTCAAGAAGACCAGTAAAAGCGGAGGGGTAAGTTACAGTTATTAAATTTGTCTTGAGTTATTCTCTCATTGTCCTCTTTGTTGTGATTTCAAAAATATTCTCTTAATTAATGAAAAATGAAAACACTGAACTGTGCCCCCTCTTTCGCTCTGACAGCTGACCCTGTGCCTGGGGAAGAGAGACTATGTGGACCACCTGCCCTTAGTGGACCAAGTTGGTACGTTCCTTCTGTGTGTGTGTGTGTGTGTGTGTGTGTGTGTATAAATATAACACCGTCTGCACTCTAACATGTACAGATGGAGTCGTTAAGCTGGACACAGCTGATTTTGCAGGCAGGAAAGGTAACACATCCCATTTTCCTTAAAGACAATCAATCGCTCACCAAATCGAGTCGCAGAGATGCAAGCGATGATGAATTATGTGTCGACAGTGTTTGTGCAGCTGGCGTGCGCCTTCCGGTACGGCACCGACGACCTGGACGTGATGGGCCTGTGCTTCAGGAAGGACATCTGGATCGCGCACGTCCAGATCTACCCGGAGTGCCACAAGCCCACTCGGACCGACATGCACAACACCCTGATGAAGAAGACCGGAGACAACTCTTACCCGTTCACTTTTGAAGTATGACATTGTGTCCAGTGTCACAACCCGGCTCTTAGGGCATGGCAAATATGGCGCGGACACAGCATTAAGTCAAAGAAAAGTGTTTATTTAACGTAGTGAAGTGTGGCAGTCAGTAACATCAGTAGTGCCCATGTGGGTGTAATGGAGTGTAAGTGTTGTCAGCCAAACCCAAGGAAACCAACAACAAAGGAAACCAACAGCAACGGGACCAGCAGCAAAATAAACCATGACCACCACCACTCCACCTGCAAGGAGAACAACGTGCGCCATGCACAGTGTGAGATCAAAGCCTTTATGCCCTCCTGCGCTCGGACCAGGTGTGCTGCATCCGGCAAAACGCGCTTAAACATTTCTCTCAAAGACGAATCCCCACCCCGCTGAATCTCCAAACGGATCACCGTCATCGTACTGAACTCAATGCAACGGTGCCCGTGACAAGACGCTTTCTCCGTGCCTGGACCCGTACACTTAGCTTGAAAAGGGGAACTAACAATAGCCACAAGTACGAGAACCTGGTCTCCTGGACCGAACCCATGTTGCTCTGCACGTCGGTCATACAACCTCTTCACTCCACCTCGTGACACAGACAACTTCTCCCACGCCACACCACCATCTAGAAACAAAAGATGCTCAAAACCATTCACATAGTCCACCAGTCCTACCGGCAACTTCGTATCCACACAGCGCTCTCCCAGTACTGCCAAGGGACCACGCACAGAATGTCCAAAAGCCAACTCACTAGGGCTAAAACCTGGACTCTCCTGTACAGCCTCCCTCGCAGCCAACATCAACCACGGAAGCCCCGCCTCCCAGCCTACATCCAGCTCAGCACAAAATCCACCCAGAAGAGACCCAAGGGTCTGGCGGAACCTCTCTAAGGCTCCCCGGCTCCCAACGTGTCCACACCTATCATGCGCCACCTCCGAGACAAGACAGCGTACCCCAGTCGGCACCACAAGATGGAAAACCTCATTTCCCCCACAATCCTCACCAATGGGAAGCCATCCTCCGAACATCTCGTTGTGCAAGAAGTAGCCACGAACTGCACCATTCATCTCCGAAACGGGCAAAACGCGCTTAAACATTTCTCTCAAAGACGAATCCCCACCCCGCTGCTCCACGACCTCGCCGCGTCGACAGTGACACAGGAAGCCCGGACAGAACCGGGACCTCCGACCCCACCTCCACCGTGTCGACCAATGACATGGCAGGGTCTGACCTGCTCATAGCGCGCGTAAATACGCAGGACGGAAAAACCTCAGGCAACACTCTGGAGCTCTCGTCAAACGCAGAATCAATTGGACAACATGTGACCACCTGTGCGGGAGGAGCGTCAGTCCAAACTCTACTACCAGCCAAGCCGTTGCCCAAAATAAAATGTCTACCCTCAATAGGTAACGCCGGACGCACCCCAACAGCTATCTCACCTTTCACCAGCACACAGTCAAGCACCATCTTGTGCAAAGGAACAGGGAGAATCTTCAATCCCATCCCGCGACTGAGAACAAAGTCACCAGTCAGTGCGTTTACATGATGGTATAATTCGAATCTTGCTTTAGTCGGACTATGCTATCTTTTGGGGGATCTGCTGTTATCCCAATATACATGGCAGTGAGTAATTCGAATCATTGGCCGAAAGCATGTCATACCCGATACGATAGGCGGCGCTGTTTTCATTACAACTCAGGTGATACAGCCATTTCGCTTGACCTCTTCACCACTACCAACAATTTGACACCCCTTTACAGTTAAAGTATGCTGAACTGTTAGAGCTAAAGTGGTAATTACACTTCCTGTGTTTTACAGGAAATGAAGCGTCATTGCTGAAGTCCTGATCGAGTCCGAGATTTTATCTAGCTTTTCTACTCCGGTCAAACATAGAACGGAGGGATCTCCTCGCATTAAACGTGGGAAACCAGCGCAACAATTAGTTACATGCCCGAATTATCAACTGGACGGACGGCATCCAGTGGTGTTGTAAGTCGGACGCTATGTCGATATGTTGTATTTCATGAATAAAATGATTTGTCCACTAGCCTATTATTGTATACGCCTATTTGTGTTAGCTGAAAATGCATTGAACATTGTTATTATCTCATCTGCTGATGCCTATCAGATATCTGGGTCATTCTTATGTGCCTATACTCAGGGGATATTGAAGTGTTTCCTCATCTCAGTAAAGCAGCTTGCTGTGGAAACACCACAATATCACTCATGTGATTATTTCTCCCTTATTCAGGTAGGATGACGTTGTTCTGCAGTGGAAAAGTTTGTGATCAGTCCGAGGCTGCGAAAATGTATGTTGTTAAAATAATTCAAGATAAAAGTGTAGAGGGTATTTGTCCAGGTAGCGCTAAACGCCGATTAAACCGTCAAGCTAGGCTAGCCCATTACCCGTGGCGAATCATCCTGTGAAATGCAGTTGTGTTGGTGGTTCATCTGTTGAAGCTATCATGTAACAATGCTGTTTGTTTTGTTAATGTTTATATTTAAATGTGAAATGATTCTAGTAAAGCAGCTTGCTGTGGAAACACCAAAATCACTCATGTGATTATTTCCCCTTATTCAGGGCGTAACATTTTGGAGGACCGTGGGATTGTCCGAGCGTTTGGTGTCTAAAGACCAGGCAACTAACCCTGAGCACTAGGTCCCCTGAATAACCCAGGCGCATGGAAAGGTGTTGCTGTTCGAGAAGAGTAGAAGCTGTGGACTGAGTACATGTCAACGAGACCAGTCAAGATCTCGAGGACATAACGAACACCCAACTCGAGTCAAACTCCTGCACAGTGCGTTTCTACTGACCTGAACATGATGGCGTTGGAAGACTCAGGAGGAGATAGCGTGAAAACTACATACACTCACGATAATACGATTTGCTGGCAGTGTGTGATTTCCTACTAGATTATTGGTAACAGAGCAGTATTGAAGGAAATCACGCATGCGCTACGCACATTAGTGTACCTGCAGAAGAGCTTCAGAGCTGGAAGATGAAGGTATGTCAGAACTGTTACTCTAAAGATCACATCGCAGACAACCACTGCACAGGTCCTGGAACACGACAGGCTGAGGAAGCTGTGTTAACAGCAGCGAGCAAAGACGAACAAAGACGAAAAAGAACTCCGAGCAGCATACCAAGGGACGAGTGGAGCCGCCTCCGCTACCTCTCGGGATCCTGAGAG
Organism: Pseudoliparis swirei; assembly: GCF_029220125.1. NCBI lineage: Eukaryota > Metazoa > Chordata > Actinopteri > Perciformes > Liparidae > Pseudoliparis > Pseudoliparis swirei. The sequence goes on from NC_079390.1 coordinate 8,092,470, forward strand.
CAGCCAGTCCCAAATGACCATCAAAGTTCCGCAGTGCAGTGTGCAGCCGAGTACAGGTTGGCGAAAGATTTCAAGATCGCAGGGCAAATTGGCGAATAGGTCCAGAAGGAGAAACTGACTTTTTCTAGCCTTGCTCATCAGATTGAGAATGGACTTAACAGAAATTATCCTGAAATAGAGATAGTAGATGCTGGACTTAGATCTATTTCCCCCGGCTCACAGTTACGAAGCTATTTGGAAGGAAAACCTCACTTGACACTCTCTACACTTAGACGTATCCTGCGCTCACACTTCCAAGAAAAAAGTGCCACTGAACTTTACAAACAGTTAGCTGCAGAAGCACAAAACAGCAAAGAAAGCCCCCAGAGTTTCCTCATGCGAGTTTTAGATCTGAAGCAGAAAGTACTGTTTGCTTCCCAGGATCAGAGACACTTCAAAGTACGAGGTGAAGTCCACTCATGTGGAGCCCATTGATGTAGGTGTTGAATGATTTCACTCTAGACTTGATAACAGTGACGCTATTAAAGATTGTTTCCATAAATGATATCAAAATATTCATTAAAATTATTCCAAATCTCTTTTCTTCAAAGTAAGAGGTGTAGTCCATTCATGTGGAGCCCATTGATGTAGGAAATGAATGTTTCATCCTACACTTGATAACAGTGATGCTATTGAAGATTGTTTCCATAAATTATGACAAAATATTCATAAAAAATATTCCAAATCTTTTTTCTTCAAAATGAGAGGTGTAGTCCACTGATGTGGAGCCCATTGATGTAGATGTTGAATGATTTCACTCTACACTTGATAACAGTGACGCTATTGAAGATTGTTCTCTAAAATAAAGTATTTTCATGAAAACATAGGTTAGGGCACTTATAACAGTAACTGGCCTTGACCCTTCCGGTCAACCACTTTCTCTTCTTTTATTTGAAATTTTTGATTTTTATATATTGCTGGTCGAAATAAGCTAAACTAAACTAAACATGCTGGCCCTTCTGCCAGCAAAGGATCAACATTATTGGTCTCAAACTAATCAATAAAGTATCATATCAATCAGATAGTAACTCGTTAAGCACAATCCTTGACTATGTTGCAATTCTTTGCACATGGCCAATTCAATTTATTACAAATTACGAATTTTCCTCAGAGGCTTTACAATCTGAACACATAGACATCTGACCTTTGACCTCATCGGATCAGGAAAAACTCCAAGGGAAATATAAAACACTTACCCAAGGAAAAAAGGGAAGAAACCTTCAGAGAGGAACAGAGGAGATCCCTCTCCAGGATGGACAGATGCAATAGATGTCCTTGACCAGAGGAATCATTACTGAGTTATATAAACACATTCAATGAATATGACAGAGTGTATATGAATGGTTGGTAGTGGGCATGGACCCACGATCCGGAACCTCCATGATCCATGAGGCGGATGGAGGTAGAAAGGAGGGTGGGGGTCAACTAGTAGTTTGTGAAGACTATACATATATAGTTCTACAGCTACATTCAACTCTTCGTGTAGAGGAAACAGTCCAATAATAATAATAACAACACTAATGGCTGACGAACAATACATTAAAGTTCTGTTTCTCCTGGGTTTTTTTCAGGGTTTTCAAGAAGACCAGTAAAAGCGGAGGGGTAAGTTACAGTTATTAAGTTTGTCTTGAGTTATTCTCTCATTGTCCTCTTTGTTGTGATTTCAAAAATATTCTCTTAATTAATGAAAAATGAAAACACTGAACTGTGCCCCCTCTTTCGCTCTGACAGCTGACCCTGTGCACAGGAGAGAGAAGTTATGTGGACCACCTGCCCTTAGTGGACCAAGTTGGTACGTTCCTTCTGTGTGTGTGTGTGTGTGTGTATGTGTATAAATATAACACCGTCTGCACTCTAACATGTACAGATGGAGTCGAATTCAAGCTGGACACAGCCTGATTTTTGCAGGCAGGAAAGGTAACACATCCCATTTTCCTTAAAGACAATCAATCGCTCACCAAATCGAGTCGCAGGAGATGCAAGCGATGATGAATTATGTGTCGACAGTGTTTGTGCAGCTGGCGTGCGCCTTCCGGCACGGCACCGACGACCTGGACGTGATGGGCCTGTGTGGCTTCAGGAAGGACATCTGGATCACAGCGCACGTCCAGATCTACCCGGAGTGCCTTAAGCCCACTCGGACCATTTCCATCACAACACCCTGATGAAGAAGACCGGAGACAACTCTTACCCGTTTCGCGCACTTTTGTAAGTATGACATTGTGTCCAGTGTCACAACCCGGCTCTTAGGGCATGGCAACGATATAAGCGGCGAGACACAGCATTAAGTCAAAGAAAAGTGTTTATTTAACGTAATAACGAAACAAAGTAGTGAAGTGTTGGCAGTCAGTAACATCAGTAGTGCCCATGTGCATGTGTGTGTAATGGAGTGTAAGTGTTGTCAGCCAAACCAAAGGAAACCAACAACAAAGGAAACCAACAGCAACGGGACCAGCAGCAAAGTAAACCACGACCACCACCACTCCACCTGTGAGGAGAACAACGCACGCGCCATGCAGTGTGAGATCAAGGCCTTTATGCCCTCCTGCTCTCGGACCAGGTGTGCTGCATCCGGCAATCACTCGCCTAAGGACATGATAAGTGATTAGACACGGGGACCGTCACACCCCACCCCCCCTTAGAATCAGTGTCCAAACGGATCACCGTCATCGTACTGAACTCAATGCAACGGTGCCCGTGACAAGACGCTTTCTCCGTGCCTGGACCCGTACACTTAGCTTGAAAAGGGGAACTAACAATAGCCACAAGTACGAGAACCTGGTCTCCTGGACCGAACCCATGTTGCTCTGCACGTCGGTCATACAACCTCTTCACTCCACCTCGTGACACAGACAACTTCTCCCGCCATTTTTACCACCATCTAGAAACAAAAAGATGCTCAAAACCATTCACATAGTCCCACCAGTCCCTACCGGCAACTTCGTATCCACACCAGCGCTCTCCCAGTACTGCCAAGGGACCACGCACAGAATGTCCAAAAGCCAACTCACTGGGGCTAAAACCTGGACTCTCCTGTACAGCCTCCCCTCGCAGCCAACATCAACCTGAAGCCCCGCCTCCCAAGCCTACATCCAGCCTCAGCTTTAAATCCACCCAGAAGAGACCCAAGGGTCTGGCGGAACTCTAAGGCTCCCCGGCTCCCTAACGTGTCCACACCTATCATGCGCCACCTCCGAGACAAGACAGCGTACCCGAGTCGGCACCACAAGATGGAAAACCTCATTTCCCCCACAATCCTCTCACCAATGGGAAGCCATCCTCCGACATCTCCTGAATTTGTGCAAGAAGTAGCCACGAACTGCACCATTCATCTCCAGAAGCGGGCAAACAGCGGCAAACATTTCTCTCAAAAGACGAATCCCCACCCGCTGCTCCCGACCTCTGCCCGTCGACAGTGACACAGGAAGCCGGACAGAACTGGGACCTCCGACCCCACCTCCAATTGCCGTGTCGACCAGCCCGACATGGCGGGGTCTGACCTGCTCATAAGTATATAAATACGCAGGACGGAAAACCTCAGGCAACACTCTGGAGCTCTCGGTCAAGCGCAGAATCAATTGGACAACATGTGACCACCTGTGCGGGAGGAGCGTCAGTCAGAAAAACTCTACTACCAGCCAAGCCGTTGCCCAAAAATAAACATGTCTACCCTCAATAGGTGTAACGCCGGCGGCCTTTCCGCATAACAGCTATCTCACCTTTCACCAGTACAGTCAAGCACCATCTTGTGCAGGAACAGGAGAATCTTCAATCCCATCCAGCGACTGAGAAACAAAGTCACCCTTTCAGTCAGTGCGTTTACATGATGGTATAATTCGAATCTTGCTTTAGTCGGACTCTGCTATCTTTTGGGGATCTGCTGTTATCCCAATATACATGGCAGTGAGCAATTCGAATCATTGGCCAAGCATGTCATACCCGATACGATAGGCGGCGTTTGTTTCATTACAACTCGTGGGTGATACAGCCATTTCCGCTTCGACCTCTTCACCACTACCAACAACAACATTTCGAGAAAAGATATGCAGAGAACAGAGGAAGGCTAGCTACATCCCTCTACTATTTTTCCATGGTGTTAATAGGAGTACAGCGAATGCAAATGGCGCTATTGGCTGAGTTGATAACGGAGAGAAGACGCCGTAGCGTCAAAATACACGGAGAATTTAATTTATCGTCTCACTCTTCGACTTCCGGGTCTGCGGACATATGTGGGAGGGAGGAGGGCGGAGGGATCTCGAGCATGCGCAAAGGCGCCAAGTCAGTTGCTTGGTCGAATTAAAGAGTTACATGCCGCGAGAGTCGAATTATCAACTGGATCGGACCCGAGCTATCCAGGGGTGTTAATCGGATCAAGTCGGACCGCACATAGTCCGACTAAGGTGTTTACATGAAACGGATAATTCGATTTCAGTCCGACTAAGCCAATAATTCGATTGCATGTAACCGCACTAGTGTCAGTCTCCTCAGACAAAGGCAAAACAGAGTCAACAACATACAAATCATAGGCCCCTGTATCCCTCAAGATTTTTATCGGGACCTTCACCTCACTTCCTAAAAGTGACACAAATCCACCTCGAATATGAACGGAGCATAAGCTGCCAAAACACTGAGGTCACACTGTGAGTGAGACGGGAAGCTCCTCAGCCACTGTGGCAGCAGTAACTGCATGCAAGCACAGGCAGAAGGCCTCACATCCCTGGTGAGCCTGGAGCTTTGGAACAAGGACAATCTGCCTTCCAATGCCTCCTCTCGATAATAATTACAGATATTACTATTGTCCACAGATCTAAACCTCCCACCTTCATTGAACAGCGTCTCTTGCACAGTTGCCTCAGAAACATTTCCCCGCACACCCAAAACATTGAGACACTCTCTAAAACCGCTTTTATGAAGCAACATATACTCATCTGCTGACACGGCCGCCACACTCAGCAGCAGTCACGCTTCTCCTCTCGATAATATACTGTCGCAACACCGATCTGGAAGGATATTTTTTAAACTGCTCCAAAACCATCAACTCGCACAGATCTTCAAACGTAGCTACGTCGAGGGCAGTTCACCACCGCTTAAGATGAGTCGATAGGTCTCTCACCAACTCCACATACGTCTGATCTACTTTCCTCTCCAAGGATCTCAAACTCTGGCGATAGGCCTCTGGCACCAGCTCATAGATTTTGAGCACCACAGCCTTTATCTTAGTATCGCTCGAACTGTCCTCCAGACTCAAAGAGTGGAATAAGCTTCCTGTGCTTTCCTGACAGGACACACCGAAGCATCAGTGCACAGTCACTCATCCCGAGCCAGTCTCTAGCCTTTAGCTACCCGTTCAAATAGCAAAAAAAAAGCGTGTCAGGATCCCCTCTCATTAAGCGGTGGCAGCCAGCGCAAATTACTCACATCCACGCTTCCCCATGGCCTGGGCCTGGGCCTGTATTCAGTGGGCGTCCCAGTGGGCCCATACGTCCCAGGACAACTTGCCACCTGCGATTGTAACAAGTGTAAATGCTATTGTTGATGATCTGTTGTTATTTTGAATGGTGATTTGTCCATGTATTATTGTATCTATTTGTGTTGAGGGTTGATTGGAAATTGTCTTGTCTGTCATCTGCTGAGTAGCCTGATCAGATATCTGGGGTCGATTGCTTTTGGCGGTGCCTGGATACTCAGGGGGATTTCGCGGTGTTTTCCTCATTCTCGTAAAGCAGCTTGCTGTGGAAACACCACAATATCACTCATGTGATCATTTCTCCCCTTATTCAGGTAGGATGACGTTGTTCTGCAGTGGTGAAATGTTTGTGATGAGTCCGAGGCTGCGAGAGAATGTATGCTGTTAAAATAAGTTCAGAGATAAAAGTGTAGAGGGTATTTGTCCAGGTAGCGCTAACGCCGATTAGCTCGTTAGCTATGGCGCTACGCCCTATTAGCCCGTAGGCTAGAATCATCGCTGTGAAATGCAGTTGTGTTGCGTGGTATCAATGCAACAATGCTGTTTGTTTTGTTAATGTTTATATTGTAAAAGTGTCTGACGTGATTCTCAGTGTAAAGCAGCTTGTTGTGGAAAACACCAAATATCACTCATGTATGATTATTTCTCCTTATTCAGGGGCGTAACATTTTGGAGGCACCGCTGGGATTGCTCCTTAGACGTTTGGTGTCTACGACCAGGCAACTAAACCCTGAGGCAGCTAAATCCCCCCCATTAAATAACCCAGGCGCAGTGTGAAGGTGTTGCTGTTCGAGGAGGCTAGAAGCTGTGGACCCGAGTACATGTCACCGAGACCAGTCAAGATCATCGAGACATCAACAGTTACACCCACTTCGTAGTCACAACTCCTGCACAGTAAGCGTGTCTACTGACCTGTGAACATGATGGCGTTGGAAGAGCTCCAGGAGGAGAGAGCGATAAAACTACATACACTCACGAAAGACGATTTGCTGGCGGTGTGTGATTTCCTACATATATTATTGGTGAGCAGAGGAAGCGAGGATTGAAGGAAATCACGCATGTAGTTCTGACGCACATTATTGAAATACCTGGACAGAAGAGCTGTCAGAGCTGGAAGATGAAGGTATGTCAGAACTGTTACTTCCTAAATGATCACATCGCAGATCTAACCACTGACACAGGTCCTGGAGACACGACGGGCTGAGGAAGCTGTGTTGGCAACGCAGCGACAAGACGAACAAAGACGAAAAAAAAGAGCGTCCGAGCAGCATACCAAGGGACGAAAGTGGAGCCGCTCTCCGCTACCTCTCCGGGATCACTGGGCTGCATGATACCAGTCCCAACCGACCATCAGTCCGCGGTGCAGTGTGCAGCCGAAAGTACAGGTTGGGCGCTTAAAGATTTCAAGATCACTTGCAGGGCAAATTGGCGAACTAGGTCAGAGGAGAAACGTGACTTTTCAGCCTGTGCTCATCAGATTGAGAATGGACTTATAGAAATTATCCTGAAATAGAGATAGTAGATGCTGGACTTAGATCTATTTCCCCCGGCTCACAGTTACGAAGCTATTTGGAAGGAAAACCTCACGCCATTGACACTCTCTACACTTCCAGACGTATCCTGCGCTCACACTTCCAAGAAAAAGTGTACACTGAACTTTACAAACAGTTAGCTGCAGAAGCACAAAACAGCAAAAGAAAGCCCCCCAGGTTTCACTCATGCGAGTTTTAGATCTGAAGCAGAAAGTACTGCTGTTGCTTCCCAGGATCAGAGACACTTCCACTGTACGAGGGCAGTGTAGTCCACTGATGTGGAGCCCATTGATGTAGATGTTGAATGATTTCACTCTACACTTGATAACAGTGACGCTATTGAAGATTGTTTCCATAAATGATATCAAAATATTCATTAAAATTATTCCAAATCTCTTTTCTTCAAAGTAAGAGGTGTAGTCCATTCATGTGGAGCCCATTGATGTAGGAAATGAATGGTTTCATCCTACACTTGATAACAGTGATGCTATTGAAGATTGTTTCCATAAATTATGACAAAATATTCATAAAAAATATTCCAAATCTTTTTTCTTCAAAATGAGAGGTGTAGTCCACTGATGTGGAGCCCATTGATGTAGATGTTGAATGATTTCACTCTACACTTGATAACAGTGACGCTATTGAAGATTGTTTCCATAAATGATATCAAAATATTCATTAAAATTATTCCAAATCTTTTTTCTTCAAAGTACGAGGTGTAGTCCACTCATGTGGAGCCCATTGATGTAGATGTTGAATGATTTCACTCTACACTTGATAACAGTGATGCTATTGAAGATTGTTTCCATAAATTATGACAAAATATTCATAAAAAATATTCCAAATCTTTTTTCTTCAAAATGAGAGGTGTAGTCCACTGATGTGGAGCCCATTGATGTAGATGTTGAATGATTTCACTCTACACTTGATAACAGTGACGCTATTGAAGATTGTTTCCATAAATGATATCAAAATATTCATTAAAATTATTCCAAATCTTCTTTCTTCAAAGTATGAGGTGTAGTCCACTCATGTGGAGCCCATTGATGTAGATACAGAATGATTTCACTCTACACTTGATAACAGTGATGCTATTGAAGATTGTTTCCATAAATTATGACAAAATATTCATTAAAATTATTCCAAATCTCTTTTCTTCAAAGTAAGAGGTGTAGTCCATTCATGTGGAGCCCATTGATGTAGGTGTTGAATGTTTCATCCTACACTTGATAACAGTGATGCTATTGAAGATTGTTTCCATAAATTATGACAAAATATTCATAAAAAATATTCCAAATCTTTTTTCTTCAAAATGAGAGGTGTAGTCCACTGATGTGGAGCCCATTGATGTAGATGTTGAATGATTTCACTCTACACTTGATAACAGTGACGCTATTGAAGATTGTTTCCATAAATGATATCAAAATATTCATTAAAATTATTCCAAATCTTTTTTCTTCAAAGTACGAGGTGTAGTCCACTCATGTGGAGCCCATTGATGTAGATGTTGAATGATTTCACTCTACACTTGATAACAGTGAAGCTATTGAAGATTGTTTCCATAAATAATATCAAAATATTCATTAAAATTATTCCAAATCTTTTTTCTTCAAAGTACGAGGTGTAGTCCACTCATGTGGAGCTCATTGATGTAGATGTTGAATGATTTCACTCTACACTTGATAACAGTGATGCTATTGAAGATTGTTTCCATAAATTATGACAAAATATTCATAAAAAATATTCCAAATCTTTTTTCTTCAAAATGAGAGGTGTAGTCGACTGATGTGGAGCCCATTGATGTAGATGTTGAATGATTTCACTCTACACTTGATAACAGTGATGCTATTGAAGATTGTTTCCATAAATGATATCAAAATATTCATTAAAATTATTCCAAATCTTTTTTCTTCAAAATGAGAGGTGTAGTCCACTCATGTGGAGCCCATTGATGTAGATACAGAATGATTTCACTCTACACTTGATAACAGTGACGCTATTGAAGATTGTTTCCATAAATGATATCAAAATATTCATTAAAATTATTCCAAATCTTTTTTCTTCAAAATGAGAGGTGTAGTCCACTCATGTGGAGCCCATTGATGTAGATGTTGAATGATTTCACTCTACACTTGATAACAGTGACGCTATTGAAGATTGTTTCCATAAATGATATCAAAATATTCATTAAAATTATTCCAAATCTTTTTTCTTCAAAGTACGAGGTGTAGTCCACTCATGTGGAGCCCATTGACGTAGATATTGAATGATTTCACTCTACACTTGATAACAGTGAAGCTATTGAAGATTGTTTCCATAAATTATGACAAAATATTCATTAAAATTATTCCAAATCTCTTTTCTTCAAAGTAAGAGGTGTAGTCCACTGATGTGGAGCCCATTGATGTAGATGTTGAATGATTTCACTCTACACTTGATAACAGTGACGCTATTGAAGATTGTTTCCATAAATGATATCAAAATATTCATTAAAATTATTCCAAATCTTTTATCTTCAAAATGAGAGGTGTAGTCCACTGATGTGGAGCCCATTGATGTAGATGTTGAATGATTTCACTCTACACTTGATAACAGTGACGCTATTGAAGATTGTTTCCATAAATGATATCAAAATATTCATTAAAATTATTCCAAATCTTTTTTCTTCAAAGTACGAGGTGTAGTCCACTCATGTGGAGCCCATTGATGTAGATGTTGAATGATTTCACTCTACACTTGATAACAGTGAAGCTATTGAAGATTGTTTCCATAAATAATATCAAAATATTCATTAAAATTATTCAAAATCTTCTTTCTTCAAAGTATGAGGTGTAGTCCACTCATGTGGAGCTCATTGATGTAGATGTTGAATGATTTCACTCTACACTTGATAACAGTGACGCTATTGAAGATTGTTTCCATAAATGATATCAAAATATTCATTAAAATTATTCCAAATCTTTTTTCTTCAAAATGAGAGGTGTAGTCCACTCATGTGGAGCCCATTGACATAGATATTGAATGATTTCACTCTACACTTGATAACAGTGAAGCTATTGAAGATTGTTTCCATAAATAATATCAAAATATTCATAAAAATTATTCAAAATCTTCTTTCTTCAAAGTATGAGGTGTAGTCCACTCATGTGGAGCTCATTGATGTAGATGTTGAATGATTTCACTCTACACTTGATAACAGTGACGCTATTGAAGATTGTTTCCATAAATGATATCAAAATATTCATTAAAATTATTCCAAATGTTTTTTCTTCAAAGTACGAGGTGTAGTCCACTGATGTGGAGCCCATTGATGTAGATGTTGAATGATTTCACTCTACACTTGATAACAGTGACGCTATTGAAGATTGTTTCCATAAATGATATCAAAATATTCATAAAAATTATTCCAAATCTCTTTTCTTCAAAGTAAGAGGTGTAGTCCACTCATGTGGAGCCCATTGACGTAGATATTGAATGATTTCACTCTACACTTGATAACAGTGAAGCTATTGAAGATTGTTTCCATAAATAATATCAAAATATTCATTAAAATTATTCAAAATCTTCTTTCTTCAAAGTATGAGGTGTAGTCCACTCATGTGGAGCTCATTGATGTAGATGTTGAATGATTTCACTCTACACTTGATAACAGTGATGCTATTGAAGATTGTTTCCATAAATTATGACAAAATATTCATAAAAAATATTCCAAATCTTTTTTCTTCAAAATGAGAGGTGTAGTCCACTGATGTGGAGCCCATTGATGTAGATGTTGAATGATTTCACTCTACACTTGATAACAGTGACGCTATTGAAGATTGTTTCCATAAATGATATCAAAATATTCATAAAAATTATTCCAAATTTTTTTCTTCAAAGTACGAGGTGAAGTCCACTCATGTGGAGCCCATTGATGTAGGTGTTGAATGATTTCACTCTAGACTTGATAACAGTGACGCTATTGAAGATTGTTTCCATAAATGATATCAAAATATTCATAAAAATTATTCCAAATCTTTTTCTTCAAATGAGGTGTAGTCCACTGATGTGGAGCCCATTGATGTAGATGTTGAATGATTTCACTCTACACTTGATAACAGTGACGCTATTGAAGATTGTTTCCATAAATGATATAAATATATTCATTAAAATTATTCCAAATCTTTTTCTTCAAAGTACGAGGTGTAGTCCACTCATGTGGAGCCCATTGACGTAGATATTGAATGATTTCACTCTACACTTGATAACAGTGAAGCTATTGAAGATTGTTTCCATAAATGATATCAAAATATTCATTAAAATTATTCCAAATCTTTTTTCTTCAAAGTACGAGGTGTAGTCCACTCATGTGGAGCCCATTGACGTAGATATTGAATGATTTCACTCTACACTTGATAACAGTGACGCTATTGAAGATTGTTTCCATAAATTATGACAAAATATTCATAAAAGTATTCCAAATCTTTTTTCTTCAAAATGAGAGGTGTAGTCCACTGATGTGGAGCCCATTGATGTAGATGTTGAATGATTTCACTCTACACTTGATAACAGTGACGCTATTGAAGATTGTTTCCATAAATGATATCAAAATATTCATTAAAATTATTCCAAATCTTTTTCTTCTTCAAAGTAAAGATGTAGTCCACTGATGTGGAGCCCATTGATGTAGATATTGAATGATTTCACTCTACACTTGATAACAGTGATGCTATTGAAGATTGTTTCCATAAATGATATCAAAATATTCATAAAAATTATTCCAAATCTTCTTTCTTCAAAGTATGAGGTGTAGTCCACTCATGTGGAGCTCATTGATGTAGATGTTGAATGATTTCACTCTACACTTGATAACAGTGACGCTATTGAAGATTGTTTCCATAAATTATGACAAAATATTCATAATAATTATTCCAAATCTTCTTTCTTCAAAGTATGAGGTGTAGTCCACTCATGTGGAGCCCATTGATGTAGATACAGAATGATTTCACTCTACACTTGATAACAGTGACGCTATTGAAGATTGTTTCCATAAATTATGACAAAATATTCATAAAAATTATTCCAAATCTTTTCTTCAAAGTATGAGGTGTAGTCCACTGATGTGGAGCCCATTGATGTAGATGTTGAATGATTTCACTCTACACTTGATAACAGTGACGCTATTGAAGATTGTTTCCATAAATGATATCAAAATATTCATTAAAATTATTCCAAATCTCTTTTCTTCAAAGTAAGAGGTGTAGTCCACTCATGTGGAGCCCATTGATGTAGATTGAATGATTTCACTCTACACTTGATAACAGTGAAGCTATTGAAGATTGTTTCCATAAATGATATCAAAATATTCATTAAAATTATTCCAAATCTTTTTTCTTCAAAGTACGAGGTGTAGTCCACTCATGTGGAGCCCATTGATGTAGATGTTGAATGATTTCACTCTACACTTGATAACAGTGACGCTATTGAAGATTGTTTCCATAAATGATATCAAAATATTCATTAAAATTATTCCAAATCTTTTATCTTCAAAATGAGAGGTGTAGTCCACTGATGTGGAGCCCATTGATGTAGATGTTGAATGATTTCACTCTACACTTGATAACAGTGACGCTATTGAAGATTGTTTCCATAAATTATGACAAAATATTCATACAAATTATTCCAAATCTTTTTTCTTCAAAATGAGAGGTGTAGTCCACTCATGTGGAGCCCATTGATGTAGATGTTGAATGATTTCACTCTACACTTGATAACAGTGACGCTATTGAAGATTGTTTCCATAAATAATCAAAATATTCATAAAATTATTCCAAATCTTTTTTCTTCAAAGTACGAGGTGTAGTCCACTCATGTGGAGCCCATTGATGTAGATGTTGAATGATTTCACTCTACACTTGATAACAGTGATGCTATTGAAGATTGTTTCCATAAATTATGACAAAATATTCATAAAATTATTCCAAATCTCTTTTCTTCAAAGTAAGAGGTGTAGTCCACTGATGTGGAGCCCATTGATGTAGATGTTGAATGATTTCACTCTACACTTGATAACAGTGACGCTATTGAAGATTGTTTCCATAAATGATATCAAAATATTCATTAAAATTATTCCAAATCTTTTTTCTTCAAAGTACGAGGTGTAGTCCACTGATGTGGAGCCCATTGATGTAGATGTTGAATGATTTCACTCTACACTTGATAACAGTGATGCTATTGAAGATTGTTTCCATAAATTATGACAAAATATTCATAAAAATTATTCCAAATCTTTTTTCTTCAAAGTACGAGGTGTAGTCCACTCATGTGGAGCCCATTGATGTAGATATTGAATGATTTCACTCTACACTTGATAACAGTGAAGCTATTGAAGATTGTTTCCATAAATAATATCAAAATATTCATAATAATTATTCAAAATCTTTTTTCTTCAAAGTATGAGGTGTAGTCCACTCATGTGGAGCCCATTGATGTAGATGTTGAATGATTTCACTCTACACTTGATAACAGTGATGCTATTGAAGATTGTTTCCATAAATTATGACAAAATATTCATTAAAATTATTCCAAATCTCTTTTCTTCAAAGTAAGAGGTGTAGTCCACTCATGTGGAGCCCATTGATGTAGATGTTGAATGATTTCACTCTACACTTGATAACAGTGAAGCTATTGAAGATTGTTTCCATAAATAATATCAAAATATTCATAAAAATATTCCAAATCTTTATTCTTCAAAATGAGAGGTGTAGTCCACTGATGTGGAGCCCATTGATGTAGATGTTGAATGATTTCACTCTACACTTGATAACAGTGATGCTATTGAAGATTGTTTCCATAAATTATATCAAAATATTCATAAAATTATTCCAAATCTTTTTCTTCAAAGTATGGTGTAGTCCACTCATGTGGAGCCCATTGATGTAGATGTTGAATGATTTCACTCTACACTTGATAACAGTGACGCTATTGAAGATTGTTTCCATAAATGATATCAAAATATTCATAAAAAATATTCAAAATCTTCTTTCTTCAAAGTATGAGGTGTAGTCCACTCATGTGGAGCCCATTGATGTAGATGTTGAATGATTTCACTCTACACTTGATAACAGTGATGCTATTGAAGATTGTTTCCATAAATTATATCAAAATATTCATTAAAATTATTCCAAATCTTTTTCTTCAAAGTAGAGGTGTAGTCCACTCATGTGGAGCCCATTGATGTAGATGTTGAATGATTTCACTCTACACTTGATAACAGTGAAGCTATTGAAGATTGTTTCCATAAATACTATCAAAATATTCATAAAAATTATTCAAAATCTTCTTTCTTCAAAGTATGAGGTGTAGTCCACTCATGTGGAGCTCATTGATGTAGATGTTGAATGATTTCACTCTACACTTGATAACAGTGACGCTATTGAAGATTGTTTCCATAAATGATATCAAAATATTCATTAAAATTATTCCAAATCTTTTTTCTTCAAAGTACGAGGTGAAGTCCACTCATGGAGCCCATTGATGTAGATGTTGAATGATTTCACTCTACACTTGATAACAGTGATGCTATTGAAGATTGTTTCCATAAATTATGACAAAATATTCATAAAAATATTCCAAATCTTTTTTCTTCAAAATGAGAGGTGTAGTCCACTGATGTGGAGCCCATTGATGTAGATGTTGAATGATTTCACTCTACACTTGATAACAGTGACGCTATTGAAGATTGTTTCCATAAATGATATCAAAATATTCATTAAAATTATTCCAAATCTTTTTTCTTCAAAGTACGAGGTGTAGTCCACTCATGTGGAGCCCATTGATGTAGATGTTGAATGATTTCACTCTACACTTGATAACAGTGACGCTATTGAAGATTGTTTCCATAAATGATATCAAAATATTCATTAAAATTATTCCAAATCGCTTTTCTTCAAAGTAAGAGGTGTAGTCCACTCATGTGGAGCCCATTGATGTAGATGTTGAATGATTTCACTCTACACTTGATAACAGTGACGCTATTGAAGATTGTTTCCATAAATGATATCAAAATATTCATTAAAATTATTCCAAATCTTTTTCTTCAAAGTATGAGGTGTAGTCCACTCATGTGGAGCCCATTGATGTAGATGTTGAATGATTTCACTCTACACTTGATAACAGTGACGCTATTGAAGATTGTTTCCATAAATGATATCAAAATATTCATTAAAATTATTCCAAATCTTTTTTCTTCAAAGTACGAGGTGTAGTCCACTCATGTGGAGCTCATTGATGTAGATGTTGAATGATTTCACTCTACACTTGATAACAGTGAAGCTATTGAAGATTGTTTCCATAAATAATATCAAAATATTCATAAAAATTATTCAAAATCTTCTTTCTTCAAAGTATGAGGTGTAGTCCACTCATGTGGAGCCCATTGATGTAGATGTTGAATGATTTCACTCTACACTTGATAACAGTGATGCTATTGAAGATTGTTTCCATAAATTATGACAAAATATTCATTACAAATTATTCCAAATCTTTTTTCTTCAAAATGAGAGGTGTAGTCCACTCATGTGGAGCCCATTGATGTAGATGTTGAATGATTTCACTCTACACTTGATAACAGTGACGCTATTGAAGATTGTTTCCATAAATGATATCAAAATATTCATTAAAATTATTCCAAATCTTTTTTCTTCAAAGTACGAGGTGTAGTCCACTCATGTGGAGCCCATTGATGTAGATGTTGAATGATTTCACTCTACACTTGATAACAGTGATGCTATTGAAGATTGTTTCCATAAATTATGACAAAATATTCATAAAAAATATTCCAAATCTTTTCTTCAAAGTATGAGCTGTAGTCCACTCATGTGGAGCCCATTGATGTAGATGTTGAATGATTTCACTCTACACTTGATAACAGTGATGCTATTGAAGATTGTTTCCATAAATGATATAAAATATTCATAATAATTATTCCAAATCTTTTTTCTTCAAAGTACGAGGTGTAGTCCACTCATGTGGAGCCCATTGACGTAGATATTGAATGATTTCACTCTACACTTGATAACAGTGAAGCTATTGAAGATTGTTTCCATAAATAATATCAAAATATTCATTAAAATTATTCAAAATCTTTTTCTTCAAAGTATGAGGTGTAGTCCACTCATGTGGAGCCCATTGATGTAGATGTTGAATGATTTCACTCTACACTTGATAACAGTGAAGCTATTGAAGATTGTTTCCATAAATAATATCAAAATATTCATAAAAATTATTCCAAATCTTTTTTCTTCAAAGTAAGAGGTGTAGTCCACTCATGTGGAGCCCATTGATGTAGATATTGAATGATTTCACTCTACACTTGATAACAGTGAAGCTATTGAAGATTGTTTCCATAAATGATATCAAAATATTCATTAAAATTATTCCAAATCTTTTTCTTCAAAGTATGAGGTGTAGTCCACTGATGTGGAGCCCATTGATGTAGATGTTGAATGATTTCACTCTAGACTTGATAACAGTGATGCTATTGAAGATTGTTTCCATAAATGATATCAAAATATTCATAATAATTATTCAAAATCTTTTTTCTTCAAAGTAAGAGGTGTAGTCCACTCATGTGGAGCCCATTGATGTAGATGTTGAATGATTTCACTCTACACTTGATAACAGTGAAGCTATTGAAGATTGTTTCCATAAATTATGACAAAATATTCATAAAAATTATTCCAAATCTTTTTTCTTCAAAGTAAGAGGTGTAGTCCACTCATGTGGAGCCCATTGATGTAGATGTTGAATGATTTCACTCTACACTTGATAACAGTGACGCTATTGAAGATTGTTTCCATAGATGACAACATATTCATTAAAATTATTCCAAATGTTTTTTCTTCAAAGTACGAGGTGTAGTCCACTGATGTGGAGCCCATTGATGTAGATGTTGAATGATTTCACTCTACACTTGATAACAGTGAAGCTATTGAAGATTGTTTCCATAAATGATATCAAAATATTCATTAAAATTATTCCAAATCTTTTTTCTTCAAAATGAGAGGTGTAGTCCACTGATGTGGAGCCCATTGATGTAGATGTTGAATGATTTCACTCTACACTTGATAACAGTGAAGCTATTGAAGATTGTTTCCATAAATAATATCAAAATATTCATTAAAATTATTCAAAATCTTCTTTCTTCAAAGTATGAGGTGTAGTCCACTCATGTGGAGCCCATTGATGTAGATGTTGAATGATTTCACTCTACACTTGATAACAGTGACGCTATTGAAGATTGTTTCCATAAATGATATCAAAATATTCATTAAAATTATTCCAAATCTTTTTTCTTCAAAATGTGGTGTAGTCCACTGATGTGGAGCCCATTGATGTAGATGTTGAATGATTTCACTCTACACTTGATAACAGTGACGCTATTGAAGATTGTTTCCATAAATTATATAAAAATATTCATTAAAATTATTCCAAATCTTTTTTCTTCAAAATGAGAGGTGTAGTCCACTCATGTGGAGCCCATTGATGTAGATATTGAATGATTTCACTCTACACTTGATAACAGTGAAGCTATTGAAGATTGTTTCATATGTATGTGGTTCTCTAAAATAAGTATTTTCTAGCCAGAAAACATAGGTTGGGCGCTGCAAGCGGTAAACTTCAGTATTATTGGAATCAAACCACTTTCTTCTTTTGTTGAAATTTTGATTTTTGTATGTATTGCTGATCGAAATAAACTAAACTAAACTAAACTGTGCTGGCCCTTCTGCCAGCAAAGGATCAACATTACCATTGGTCTCAAACTAATCAATAAATATCATGTCAATCCAGATAGTAGCAACTCCAATTACAAGGCACAATCTGTGGCTATGTTGCCAATTCTTTTGCACATTCAATTCAGTTTAATACAAATTACGAATTTTCCTCGAGGGCTACAATCTGAACACATAGACATCCCTGACCCAGCGACCTCACATCGGATCAGGAAAAACTCCAAGGAAATATAAAAACACTTTTAGGGAAAAAGGAAGAAACCTTCAGGAGGAACAGGAGGATCCCTCTCCAGGATGGACAGATGCAATAGATGTCATGTGACCAAGAAGGAATCATTACTGAGTTATATAAACACATTCAATGAGCGCTGACCAGAGTGTATGAATAGTTGGTAGTGGGCATGGACCACGATCCAGACCTCCATGATCCATGAGGCAGATGGAGTGAGAAAGGGGGTGGGGGTCAACTAGTAGTTGTAGAATTTAACCACATATATAGTTCTACAGCTACATTCAACTTTTCTTCGTGTGAAACGGTCCAATAATAATAATAACAACACTAATGGCTGACGAACAATGGTAAAGTTCTGTTTCTCTGGGTTTTCAGGGTTTTCAAGAAGACCAGTAAAGCGGAGGGTAAGTTACAGTTATAGGATTTGTCTTGAGTTATTCTCTCATTGTCACTGTTTGTTGTGATTTCAAAAATATTCTCTTAATTAATGAAAAATGAAAACACAGAACTGTGCCCCCTCTTTGCAGCTCTGACAGCTGACCCTGTGCCTGGGAAGAGACTGCTCGGACACCACCTTAGTGGACCAAGTTGATTACGTTCCTTCTGTGTGTGTGTGTGTGTGTGTATGTATAAATATAACACCGTCACGCGCTCCTAACATGTACAGATGGAGTCGTTAAGCTGGACACAGCTGATTTTGCAGGCAGGAAGGTAACACATCATTTTCATAAGACAATCAATCGCTCACCAAATGGTCATGAGATGCAGCGATGAATTATGTCATAATAGAGCAGTGTTTGTGCAGCTGGCGTCTGCGCCTTCCGGTACAGCACCGGCGACCTGGAGCGTGATGGGCCTGTGCTTCCAGGAAGAGGACATCTGGATCGCGCGTCCAGATCTGCCGATGCCACAAGCCCACTCGGACAAACCGCAACGCCCTGATGAAGAAGACCCGGAGACAACTCTTACCCGTTCCTTTTGAAGTATGACATTGTGTCCAGTGTCACAACCCGGCTCTTAGGGCATGGCAAATATGGTAGCGGACACAGCATTAAGTCAAGAAAAGTGTTTATTTAGCATTAATATGAGAACAAAACGTAGTGAAGTGTGGCAGTCAGTAACATCAGTAGTGCCCATGTGCATGTATGTGTAATGGAGTGTAAGTGTTGTCAGCCAAACCAAAGAAACCAACAACAAAAGAAACCAGCAACAGCGGGACCAGCAGCAAAAGTAAACCCGACCACCACCACTCCACCTGCGAGGAGAACAGCAGCGCGCCATGCAGTGTGAGATCAAGGCCTTTATGCCCTCCTGCTCTCGGACCAGGTGTGCTGCATAAGCAATCACTTTCGCTAAGGACATGATAAGTGATGATTGAACGCAGGGACCGTCACACCCCACCCCAGAATCAGTGTCCAAGCGGATCACCGTCATCGTACTGAACTCAGTACAGTGCCTTGCGGTAATAAAGTAGCTTTCTCGTGCCTGGACCCGTACACTTGGCTTGAGGGAACTAACAATAGCCTAAGTCGAACCTGGTCTCTGGACGAACCCATATTGCTCTGCGTCGGTCATACAACCTCTTCCACTCACCTCGTGACACAGACAACTTCTCCCGCATACCTTCAGAGCAAAGATGCCAGAGCATTCACATAGTCCACCAGTCTACCCGGCAACCCATTATCCACAGCGCTCTCCCAGTACTGCCAGGGACCCACGCACAGAATGTCCAAAGCCAACTCACTGGGGAATTTCAAAACCCTGGACTCTCTGTACAGCCTCCCTGCGCAGCCAACATCAACCACGGGCCACTCCCAGCCTACATCCAGCTCAGCACAAAATCCGCAGAAGGGGCCAAGGGTCTGGCGGAACCTCTCTAAAATCGGCTCTAGCGTGTCCACACCTATCATCGCCACCTCCGAGACAAGACAAGCGTACCCCAATTGACACCACAAGATGGAAAACCTCATTTCCCAATCCTCTCCACCAATGGGAAGCCATCCTCAGAACATCTCGTTGCAAAGTAACTGAACTACCATTCATCTCCAGAAAAACGGAGCAGCAGCAACATTTTCTCTCAAGGCAGATCCCCACCCGCTGCTCCACGACCCTACGCCCGTGGAAGCAGTGACACAGGAAACCCGGACAAGACGGGACCTCCGACCCCCACCTCCATTAATAGACCAATGACATGGCAGGGTCTGACCTGCTCATAGCAGCAGCGTATAAATACGCAGGGGCGGAGGAAAAACCTCAGGCAACACTCTGGAGGCTCGTCAAACGCAGAATCAATTGGACAACATGCCCAGTACCTGTAATAAGGAGGCGTCAGTCAAACTCTACTACCAGCCAGGCCGTTGCCCAAAATAAAATGTCTACCCTCAATAGAGTAGCGGACCTTTTAACAGCTATATCTCACCTTTCACCAGCACTGATCAAGCCACCATCTTGTGCAAAGGGTGGGAGAATCTTCAATCCATCCCACGACCAGAACAAAGTCACCAGTCAGTCGTTTACATGATGGTATAATTCGAATCTTGCTTTAGTAGGACTATGCTATCTTTTGGGATCTGCTGTTATCCCAATATACATGAGCAGTGAGTAATTGATCATTGGCCGAAAGCATGTCATACCCGATCGATGAAGCTGTTTTCATTACAACTGGGTGATACAGCCATTCCGCTTGACCTCTTCACCTACCAACAACAACATTTCGAGAAAGATGGCGAACAGGAAAAAGTGACTACATCCCTCTACTATTTTTCCATGGTGTTAATAGGGTGGCGAATGCAAATGAAACATCAAGCTGAGTTGATAGCAGGAGAAAACGCCCGTCGCCCAGTGCAATTTAATTGTCGTCTCTTTCGACTTCGGGTCACGACATGGGAGGGAGGAGGCGGGAGGATCTCGAGCATCTTAAGGCATAAAGTCGGTTGAATCGAATTAAGAGTTACATGCGGGGTGATTGTCAACTGGATGGGACCGGGCTATCAGGGGTGTTAACAGTCGGATATGCGCAATCCGACTAAAGGTGTTTACATGAAAGCGGATAATTCGATTTCAGTCCGACTAAGCCAATAATTGATTGCATGTAACGCACTAGTGTCCATTCTCAGACAAGGCAAAACAAATTATGATCATAGGCCCTTCCTCAAGATTTTATCGGGACCTTCACCTCACTTCTAAAGTGACACGATCCACACCTCGAATGAGCGGGCATAAGCTGCCGACACTGAGGTCACCACGAGTGGGGCAGGCTCCTCAGCCACGCAGCAGCCCGGTAACTGCAGCGCACAAGGCCCAGAGGCCTCCCATCCCTGAGCCTAGACTGGAACCAAAGGACAATCTGCCTTCACTGCAATGCCTCCTCTCGACAATAATTACAGATATTACTATTGTCCACACCAGATCCATCTCCACCTTCATTGAACGTCTCTTGCACAGTTGCCTCAGAAACATTTCCCCTTTTAAAACATTGAGACACTCTCTAAAACCGCTTTTATGAAGCAACTTTTCTCATCTTTGTTCTGGCGCATCAACGTCCTTTCTCCTCGATAATATACGTCGCAACCACGATCTGGAAGGATATTTTAAACTGCTCCAAAACCATCAACTCGCACCCAGATCTTCAACGTAGCTCGTCGAGGGCGATAGTTCCACCGCTTAAGATGAGTCGATAGGTCTCTCACCAACTCCTGCAACAATCAGATCTACTTTCCTCTCCGGAGTCTTAAAACTCTGGCGATGATAGGCCTCTGGCACCAACTCCTCACTTAGATTTTGAGCAAACTTTCCGCAGCCCTTTATCTTAATAAATCGCTCGAACTGTCCTCCAGACTCAAAGTGGAATACGCTTCCTGTGCTTTCCTGACCACAGGACACACTGAAGCATCCAGTGCACAGTCCTCATCGAGCCAGTCTCTAGCCTTAGCTACCCGTTCAAATAGCAAAAAAAACGTGTCAGGATCCCTCTCATTAAACGGTGGCAACCAGCGCAAATTACTCACATCCACGTGCTTCCCCGCAGGCCTGGGCCCCGGTGGGCCCCGGTGGGCCCCAGTGGGCCCCGCCCGTCCCAGGACAACTTGCCACCTGCGATTGTAACAAGTGTAAATGCTATTGTTGATGATCTGTTGTTATTTTGAATGGTGATTTGTCCATAGCATATTATTGGCAACTCTATTTGTGTTGAGGGTTGATTGGAAATTGTCTTGTCTGTCATCTGCTGAGTAGCCTGATCAGATATCTGGGGTCGATTGCTTTTGGCGGTGCCTGGATACTCAGGGGGATTTCGCGGTGTTTTCCTCATTCTCGTAAAGCAGCTTGCTGTGGAAACACCACAATATCACTCATGTGATCATTTCTCCCCTTATTCAGGTAGGATGACGTTGTTCTGCAGTGGTGAAATGTTTGTGATGAGTCCGAGGCTGCGAGAGAATGTATGCTGTTAAAATAAGTTCAGAGATAAAAGTGTAGAGGGTATTTGTCCAGGTAGCGCTAACGCCGATTAGCTCGTTAGCTAGCGCTAGCGCCTATTAGCCCGTAGGCTAGAATCATCGCTGTGAAATGCAGTTGTGTTGCGTGGTATCAATGCAACAATGCTGTTTGTTTTGTTAATGTTTATATTGTAAATGTGTCTAAATGATTCTAGTAAAGCAGCTTGCTGTGGAAACACCAAATATCACTCATGTGATTATTTCTCCCCTTATTCAGGGGCGTAACATTTTGGAGGCACCGCTGGGATTGCTCCTTAGACGTTTGGTGTCTACGACCAGGCAACTAAACCCTGAGGCAGCTAAATCCCCCCCATTAAATAACCCAGGCGCAGTGTGAAAGGTGTTGCTGTTCGAGGAGAGCTAGAAGCTGTGGACTGGCGAGTACATGTCACGAGACTCAGTCAAGATCATCGAGGACATCAGCGAACACCCACTTCGTGGTCAACTCCTGCACATTAGCGTTTCTACTGACCTGTGAACATGATGGCGTTGGAAGAGCTCCAGGAGGAGATAGCGATAAAACTACATACACTCACGAAGACCGATTTGCTGGCAGTGTGTGATTTCCTCACAGTATTATTGGTGAGCAGAGGCGAGGATTGAAGGGAAATCACGCGTATAGCCGGTTCTGGCGCACATTATGAAATACCTGGACAGAGAAGAGCTGTCAGAGCTGGAAGATGAAGGTATGTCAGAACTGTTACTTCCTAAATGATCACATCGCCATGAATCTAACCCGCACAACACAGGTCCTGGAACACGACAGGCTGAGGAAGCTGTGTTAACAGCAGCGACAAAGGCGAACAAAAGACGAAAAAGAGCGTCCGAGCAGCATACCAAGGGGCCGAGTGGAGGCCCGCTCTCCGCTACCTCTCAGGATCCTGGCGCGCCAGTACCAGTCCCAACCGACCATCAAACCGCAGTGCAGTGTTGCAGCCGGAGTACAGGTTGGTGTAAAGATTTCAAGATCGCGCAGGGGCCGAAATTGGCGAACTAGGTCAGAAGGAGAAACTGACTTTTTCTAGCCTTGCTCATCAGATTGAGAATGGACCTAACAGAAATTATCCTGAAATAGAGATAGTAGATGCTGGACTTAGATCTATTTCCCCAGCTCCACTGATTACTTGAAGCTATTTGGAAAACCTCACTTGACCTCTCTACACTTAGACGTATCCTGCGCTCACACTTCCAAGAAAAAAGTGCCACTGAACTTTACAAACAGTTAGCTGCCAGAAGCACAAAACAACAAAGAAAGCCCCCAGGTTTCCTCATACGAGTTTTAGATCTGAAGCCAGAAAGTAGTACTGTTTGCTTCCCAGAATCAGAGACACTTCACTAGTGCACAGAGTGTAGTCCACTCATGTGGAGCTCATTGATGTAGATGTTGAATGATTTCACTCTACACTTGATAACAGTGACGCTATTGAAGATTGTTTCCATAAATGATATCAAAATATTCATTAAAATTATTCCAAATCTCTTTTCTTCAAAGTAAGAGGTGTAGTCCATTCATGTGGAGCCCATTGATGTAGGAAATGAATGTTTCATCCTACACTTGATAACAGTGATGCTATTGAAGATTGTTTCCATAAATTATGACAAAATATTCATAAAAAATATTCCAAATCTTTTTTCTTCAAAATGAGAGGTGTAGTCCACTGATGTGGAGCCCATTGATGTAGATGTTGAATGATTTCACTCTACACTTGATAACAGTGACGCTATTGAAGATTGTTTCCATAAATGATATCAAAATATTCATTAAAATTATTCCAAATCTTTTTTCTTCAAAGTACGAGGTGTAGTCCACTCATGTGGAGCCCATTGACGTAGATATTGAATGATTTCACTCTACACTTGATAACAGTGAAGCTATTGAAGATTGTTTCCATAAATAATATCAAAATATTCATTAAAATTATTCAAAATCTTCTTTCTTCAAAGTATGAGGTGTAGTCCACTCATGTGGAGCTCATTGATGTAGATGTTGAATGATTTCACTCTACACTTGATAACAGTGACGCTATTGAAGATTGTTTCCATAAATGATATCAAAATATTCATTAAAATTATTCCAAATCTTTTTTCTTCAAAGTATGAGGTGTAGTCCACTCATGTGGAGCCCATTGATGTAGATATTGAATGATTTCACTCTACACTTGATAACAGTGAAGCTATTGAAGATTGTTTCCATAAATTATGACAAAATATTCATAAAATTATTCCAAATCTCTTTTCTTCAAAGTAAGAGGTGTAGTCCACTCATGTGGAGCTCATTGATGTAGATGTTGAATGATTTCACTCTACACTTGATAACAGTGATGCTATTGAAGATTGTTTCCATAAATTATGACAAAATATTCATTAAAATTATTCCAAATCTTTTTTCTTCAAAGTACGAGGTGTAGTCCACTCATGTGGAGCCCATTGATGTAGATGTTGAATGATTTCACTCTACACTTGATAACAGTGAAGCTATTGAAGATTGTTTCCATAAATAATATCAAAATATTCATAAAAATTATTCAAAATCTTCTTTCTTCAAAGTATGAGGTGTAGTCCACTCATGTGGAGCTCATTGATGTAGATGTTGAATGATTTCACTCTACACTTGATAACAGTGATGCTATTGAAGATTGTTTCCATAAATTATGACAAAATATTCATTAAAATTATTCCAAATCTTTTTTCTTCAAAGTACGAGGTGTAGTCCACTCATGTGGAGCCCATTGACGTAGATATTGAATGATTTCACTCTACACTTGATAACAGTGATGCTATTGAAGATTGTTTCCATAAATTATGACAAAATATTCATTAAAATTATTCCAAATCTCTTTTCTTCAAAGTAAGAGGTGTAGTCCACTGATGTGGAGCCCATTGATGTAGATGTTGAATGATTTCACTCTACACTTGATAACAGTGATGCTATTGAAGATTGTTTCCATAAATGATATCAAAATATTCATAAAAATTATTCCAAATCTTTTTTCTTCAAAATGAGAGGTGTAGTCCACTGATGTGGAGCCCATTGATGTAGATGTTGAATGATTTCACTCTACACTTGATAACAGTGACGCTATTGAAGATTGTTTCCATAAATGATATCAAAATATTCATTAAAATTATTCCAAATCTTTTTTCTTCAAAATGAGAGGTGTAGTCCACTGATGTGGAGCCCATTGATGTAGATGTTGAATGATTTCACTCTACACTTGATAACAGTGACGCTATTGAAGATTGTTTCCATAAATGATATCAAAATATTCATTAAAATTATTCCAAATCTTTTTTCTTCAAAGTACGAGGTGTAGTCCACTCATGTGGAGCCCATTGACGTAGATATTGAATGATTTCACTCTACACTTGATAACAGTGAAGCTATTGAAGATTGTTTCCATAAATTATGACAAAATATTCATAAAAAAGTATTCCAAATCTTCTTTCTTCAAAGTATGAGGTGTAGTCCACTCATGTGGAGCTCATTGATGTAGATGTTGAATGATTTCACTCTACACTTGATAACAGTGACGCTATTGAAGATTGTTTCCATAAATGATATCAAAATATTCATAAAATTATTCCAAATCTTTTTTCTTCAAAATGAGAGGTGTAGTCCACTGATGTGGAGCCCATTGATGTAGATGTTGAATGATTTCACTCTACACTTGATAACAGTGACGCTATTGAAGATTGTTTCCATAAATGATATCAAAATATTCATAAAAAATATTCCGAATCTTTTTTCTTCAAAATGAGGTGTAGTCCACTCATGTGGAGCCCATTGATGTAGATGTTGAATGATTTCACTCTACACTTGATAACAGTGACGCTATTGAAGATTGTTTCCATAAATGATATCAAAATATTCATAAAATTATTCCAAATCTTTTTTCTTCAAAGTATGAGGTGTAGTCCACTCATGTGGAGCCCATTGATGTAGATGTTGAATGATTTCACTCTACACTTGATAACAGTGATGCTATTGAAGATTGTTTCCATAAATGATATCAAAATATTCATTAAAATTATTCCAAATCTTTTTTCTTCAAAGTACGAGGTGTAGTCCACTCATGTGGAGCCCATTGACGTAGATATTGAATGATTTCACTCTACACTTGATAACAGTGAAGCTATTGAAGATTGTTTCCATAAATTATGACAAAATATTCATAAAAAATATTCCAAATCTTTTTCTTCAAAGTATGAGGTGTAGTCCACTCATGTGGAGCTCATTGATGTAGATGTTGAATGATTTCACTCTACACTTGATAACAGTGATGCTATTGAAGATTGTTTCCATAAATGATATCAAAATATTCATTAAAATTATTCCAAATCTTTTTTCTTCAAAGTACGAGGTGTAGTCCACTCATGTGGAGCCCATTGATGTAGATGTTGAATGATTTCACTCTACACTTGATAACAGTGACGCTATTGAAGATTGTTTCCATAAATGATATAAATATATTCATTAAAATTATTCCAAATCTTTTTTCTTCAAAATGAGAGGTGTAGTCCACTCATGTGGAGCCCATTGATGTAGATGTTGAATGATTTCACTCTACACTTGATAACAGTGAAGCTATTGAAGATTGTTTCCATAAATAATATCAAAATATTCATTAAAATTATTCAAAATCTTCTTTCTTCAAAGTATGAGGTGTAGTCCACTCATGTGGAGCTCATTGATGTAGATGTTGAATGATTTCACTCTACACTTGATAACAGTGATGCTATTGAAGATTGTTTCCATAAATTATGACAAAATATTCATTAAAATTATTCCAAATCTCTTTTCTTCAAAGTAAGAGGTGTAGTCCATTCATGTGGAGCCCATTGATGTAGATGTTGAATGATTTCACTCTACACTTGATAACAGTGATGCTATTGAAGATTGTTTCCATAAATTATGACAAAATATTCATAAAAAATATTCCAAATCTTTTTTCTTCAAAATGAGAGGTGTAGTCCACTCATGTGGAGCCCATTGATGTAGATGTTGAATGATTTCACTCTACACTTGATAACAGTGACGCTATTGAAGATTGTTTCCATAAATGATATCAAAATATTCATTAAAATTATTCCAAATCTTCTTTCTTCAAAATGAGGTGTAGTCCACTCATGTGGAGCCCATTGATGTAGATGTTGAATGATTTCACTCTACACTTGATAACAGTGACGCTATTGAAGATTGTTTCCATAAATGATATCAAAATATTCATTAAAATTATTCCAAATCTTTTTTCTTCAAAATGAGAGGTGTAGTCCACTGATGTGGAGCCCATTGATGTAGATGTTGAATGATTTCACTCTACACTTGATAACAGTGAAGCTATTGAAGATTGTTTCCATAAATGATATCAAAAATATTCATAAAATTATTCCAAATCTTTTTCTTCAAAGTATGAGGTGTAGTCCACTCATGTGGAGCCCATTGATGTAGATGTTGAATGATTTCACTCTACACTTGATAACAGTGATGCTATTGAAGATTGTTTCCATAAATATTATCAAAATATTAATTACAATTATTCCAAATCTTTTTTCTTCAAAGTAAGAGGTGTAGTCCACTCATGTGGAGCCCATTGATGTAGATGTTGAATGATTTCACTCTACACTTGATAACAGTGACGCTATTGAAGATTGTTTCCATAAATTATGACAAAATATTCATAATAATTATTCCAAATCTTTTTTCTTCAAAATAGAGGTGTAGTCCACTGATGTGGAGCCCATTGATGTAGATGTTGAATGATTTCACTCTACACTTGATAACAGTGACGCTATTGAAGATTGTTTCCATAAATGATATCAAAATATTCATTAAAATTATTCCAAATCTTTTTCTTCAAAGTATGAGGTGTAGTCCACTCATGTGGAGCCCATTGATGTAGATGTTGAATGATTTCACTCTACACTTGATAACAGTGAAGCTATTGAAGATTGTTTCCATAAATAATATCAAAATATTCATTAAAATTATTCAAAATCTTCTTTCTTCAAAGTATGAGGTGTAGTCCACTCATGTGGAGCCCATTGATGTAGATGTTGAATGATTTCACTCTACACTTGATAACAGTGACGCTATTGAAGATTGTTTCCATAAATGATATCAAAATATTCATTAAAATTATTCCAAATCTTTTTTCTTCAAAATGAGAGGTGTAGTCCACTCATGTGGAGCCCATTGATGTAGATGTTGAATGATTTCACTCTACACTTGATAACAGTGACGCTATTGAAGATTGTTTCCATAAATTATGACAAAATATTCATTAAAATTATTCCAAATCTTTTTTCTTCAAAGTACGAGGTGTAGTCCACTCATGTGGAGCCCATTGACGTAGATATTGAATGATTTCACTCTACACTTGATAACAGTGAAGCTATTGAAGATTGTTTCCATAAATAATATCAAAATATTCATAACAATTATTACAAATCTTCTTTCTTCAAAGTATGAGGTGTAGTCCACTCATGTGGAGCTCATTGATGTAGATGTTGAATGATTTCACTCTACACTTGATAACAGTGACGCTATTGAAGATTGTTTCCATAAATGATATCAAAATATTCATTAAAATTATTCCAAATCTCTTTTCTTCAAAGTAAGAGGTGTAGTCCATTCATGTGGAGCCCATTGATGTAGATGTTGAATGATTTCACTCTACACTTGATAACAGTGAAGCTATTGAAGATTGTTTCCATAAATAATATCAAAATATTCATAAAAATTATTCAAAATCTTCTTTCTTCAAAGTATGAGGTGTAGTCCACTCATGTGGAGCTCATTGATGTAGATGTTGAATGATTTCACTCTACACTTGATAACAGTGATGCTATTGAAGATTGTTTCCATAAATGATATCAAAATATTCATTAAAATTATTCCAAATCTTTTTTCTTCAAAGTACGAGGTGTAGTCCACTCATGTGGAGCCCATTGATGTAGATGTTGAATGATTTCACTCTACACTTGATAACAGTGAAGCTATTGAAGATTGTTTCCATAAATGATATCAAAAATATTCATAATAATTATTCAAAATCTTTTTTCTTCAAAATGAGAGGTGTAGTCCACTGATGTGGAGCCCATTGATGTAGATGTTGAATGATTTCACTCTACACTTGATAACAGTGACGCTATTGAAGATTGTTTCCATAAATGATATCAAAATATTCATAAAATTATTCCAAATCTTTTTCTTCAAAGTAGGTGTAGTCCACTCATGTGGAGCCCATTGATGTAGATGTTGAATGATTTCACTCTACACTTGATAACAGTGAAGCTATTGAAGATTGTTTCCATAAATAATATCAAAATATTCATAAAAATTATTCCAAATCTTTTTTCTTCAAAGTACGAGGTGTAGTCCACTCATGTGGAGCTCATTGATGTAGATGTTGAATGATTTCACTCTACACTTGATAACAGTGATGCTATTGAAGATTGTTTCCATAAATGATATCAAAATATTCATTAAAATTATTCCAAATCTTTTTTCTTCAAAGTATGAGGTGTAGTCCACTCATGTGGAGCCCATTGATGTAGATGTTGAATGATTTCACTCTACACTTGATAACAGTGATGCTATTGAAGATTGTTTCCATAAATTATATAAAAGTATTCATAAAATTATTCCAAATCTTTTTCTCCAAAGTATGAGGTGTAGTCCACTGATGTGGAGCCCATTGATGTAGATGTTGAATGATTTCACTCTACACTTGATAACAGTGAAGCTATTGAAGATTGTTTCCATAAATAATATCAAAATATTCATAAAATTATTCCAAATCTTTTTCTTCAAAGTATGAGGTGTAGTCCACTCATGTGGAGCCCATTGATGTAGATGTTGAATGATTTCACTCTACACTTGATAACAGTGATGCTATTGAAGATTGTTTCCATAAATGATATCAAAATATTCATTAAAATTATTCCAAATCTTTTTCTTCAAAGTAGAGGTGTAGTCCACTCATGTGGAGCCCATTGATGTAGATGTTGAATGATTTCACTCTACACTTGATAACAGTGAAGCTATTGAAGATTGTTTCCATAAATTATGACAAAATATTCATAAAAATTATTCCAAATCTTTTTCTTCAAAGTATGAGGTGTAGTCCACTCATGTGGAGCCCATTGATGTAGATGTTGAATGATTTCACTCTACACTTGATAACAGTGACGCTATTGAAGATTGTTTCCATAAATGATACAAAATATTCATTAAAATTATTCCAAATCTTTTTCTTCAAAGTAGAGGTGTAGTCCACTCATGTGGAGCCCATTGATGTAGATGTTGAATGATTTCACTCTACACTTGATAACAGTGACGCTATTGAAGATTGTTTCCATAAATGATATCAAAATATTCATTAAAATTATTCCAAATCTTTTTTCTTCAAAATGAGAGGTGTAGTCCACTGATGTGGAGCCCATTGATGTAGATGTTGAATGATTTCACTCTACACTTGATAACAGTGAAGCTATTGAAGATTGTTTCCATAAATGATATCAAAATATTCATAAAAATTATTCCAAATCTTTTTTCTTCAAAGTACGAGGTGTAGTCCACTCATGTGGAGCTCATTGATGTAGATGTTGAATGATTTCACTCTACACTTGATAACAGTGATGCTATTGAAGATTGTTTCCATAAATTATGACAAAATATTCATAAAAAATATTCCAAATCTTTTTTCTTCAAAATGAGAGGTGTAGTCCACTCATGTGGAGCCCATTGATGTAGATGTTGAATGATTTCACTCTACACTTGATAACAGTGACGCTATTGAAGATTGTTTCCATAAATGATATCAAAATATTCATTAAAATTATTCCAAATCTTTTTTCTTCAAAATGAGAGGTGTAGTCCACTGATGTGGAGCCCATTGATGTAGATGTTGAATGATTTCACTCTACACTTGATAACAGTGACGCTATTGAAGATTGTTTCCATAAATTATATAAAAGTATTCATTAAAATTATTCCAAATCTTTTTTCTTCAAAGTACGAGGTGTAGTCCACTCATGTGGAGCCCATTGACGTAGATATTGAATGATTTCACTCTACACTTGATAACAGTGAAGCTATTGAAGATTGTTTCCATAAATAATATCAAAATATTCATAAAAATTATTCAAAATCTTTTTCTTCAAAGTAAGAGGTGTAGTCCACTGATGTGGAGCCCATTGATGTAGATGTTGAATGATTTCACTCTACACTTGATAACAGTGACGCTATTGAAGATTGTTTCCATAAATGATATCAAAATATTCATAATAATTATTCCAAATCTTTTTTCTTCAAAGTAAGAGGTGTAGTCCACTCATGTGGAGCCCATTGATGTAGATGTTGAATGATTTCACTCTACACTTGATAACAGTGAAGCTATTGAAGATTGTTTCCATAAATAATATCAAAATATTCATAAAAATTATTCAAAATCTTCTTTCTTCAAAGTATGAGGTGTAGTCCACTCATGTGGAGCTCATTGATGTAGATGTTGAATGATTTCACTCTACACTTGATAACAGTGACGCTATTGAAGATTGTTTCCATAAATGATATCAAAATATTCATTAAAATTATTCCAAATCTTTTTTCTTCAAAATGAGAGGTGTAGTCCACTGATGTGGAGCCCATTGATGTAGATGTTGAATGATTTCACTCTACACTTGATAACAGTGACGCTATTGAAGATTGTTTCCATAAATGATATAAAAATATTCATTAAAATTATTCCAAATCTTTTTTCTTCAAAGTACGAGGTGTAGTCCACTCATGTGGAGCCCATTGACGTAGATATTGAATGATTTCACTCTACACTTGATAACAGTGAAGCTATTGAAGATTGTTTCCATAAATAATATCAAAATATTCATAAAAATTATTCAAAATCTTCTTTCTTCAAAGTATGAGGTGTAGTCCACTCATGTGGAGCTCATTGATGTAGATGTTGAATGATTTCACTCTACACTTGATAACAGTGATGCTATTGAAGATTGTTTCCATAAATTATGACAAAATATTCATTAAAATTATTCCAAATCTCTTTTCTTCAAAGTAAGAGGTGTAGTCCATTCATGTGGAGCCCATTGATGTAGGAAATGAATGTTTCATCCTACACTTGATAACAGTGATGCTATTGAAGATTGTTTCCATAAATTATGACAAAATATTCATAAAAAATATTCCAAATCTTTTTTCTTCAAAGTATGAGGTGTAGTCCACTGATGTGGAGCCCATTGATGTAGATGTTGAATGATTTCACTCTACACTTGATAACAGTGACACTATTGAAGATTGTTTCCATAAATGATATCAAAATATTCATTAAAATTATTCCAAATCTTTTTTCTTCAAAGTACGAGGTGTAGTCCACTCATGTGGAGCCCATTGACGTAGATATTGAATGATTTCACTCTACACTTGATAACAGTGAAGCTATTGAAGATTGTTTCCATAAATAATATCAAAATATTCATAAAAATTATTCAAAATCTTCTTTCTTCAAAGTATGAGGTGTAGTCCACTCATGTGGAGCTCATTGATGTAGATGTTGAATGATTTCACTCTACACTTGATAACAGTGACGCTATTGAAGATTGTTTCCATAAATGTTATCAAAATATTCATTAAAATTATTCCAAATCTTTTTTCTTCAAAGTACGAGGTGTAGTCCACTCATGTGGAGCCCATTGACGTAGATATTGAATGATTTCACTCTACACTTGATAACAGTGAAGCTATTGAAGATTGTTTCCATAAATAATATCAAAATATTCATAAAAATTATTCAAAATCTTCTTTCTTCAAAGTATGAGGTGTAGTCCACTCATGTGGAGCCCATTGATGTAGGTGTTGAATGATTTCACTCTAGACTTGATAACAGTGATGCTATTGAAGATTGTTTCCATAAATGACATCAAAATATTCATTAAAATTATTCCAAATCTCTTTTCTTCAAAGTAAGAGGTGTAGTCCATTCATGTGGAGCCCATTGATGTAGGAAATGAATGTTTCATCCTACACTTGATAACAGTGACGCTATTGAAGATTGTTTCCATAAATGATATCAAAATATTCATTAAAATTATTCCAAATCTTTTTTCTTCAAAATGAGAGGTGTAGTCCACTGATGTGGAGCCCATTGATGTAGATATTGAATGATTTCACTCTACACTTGATAACAGTGACGCTATTGAAGATTGTTTCCATAAATTATGACAAAATATTCATAATAACTATTCTAAATCTTTTTTCTTCAAAATGAGAGGTGTAGTCCACTCATGTGGAGCCCATTGATGTAGATACAGAATTATTTCACTCTACACTTGATAATAATGAAGCTATTGAAGATTTGTTTCCATAAAATCTGAAAGAATATTCATAATAATTTTTCAAAAACACATTTCTCCAAAGTAAGAGGTGTAGTCCACCTATGTGGAGCCAATTGATGTAGGAAATGAATGGTTTCATCCAACACTTGATAACAGTGAAGCTATTGAAGTTTTTTCCCATAAAATATTAAATATAATTCATAATAATTATTTAAGATGAGTTTTTTTCAAAAAAAAACAGCTGTAGTACAACACAGGGTGGCCATTTGACGTATGGTATAAGTTATGTCAGCCTTCACAATCTTTCAGTAGATATATTGAATATTTTTGGAATATGTTTTTCCTGGATTGCTTTTTGCAGACGGTCCCTGGGCTTAGGTCTCACAGCTGATCGCACATTGAGACCAACGTTATTTATCGATCTCGAAGACCGGCTTCTTTTGGTAAAATGAAGGTTGTAGCTTGTTGTTGACATCACTACGGTCACAGAGAGGTGTCGTTTGAGAGCTATTGAGCCGGGAAGTCCGAATCTGTGAATATCTTTCTAACTTTACTGAACTCTTTAAGCCCTCCTGCTCTCGGACCAGGTGTGCTGCATCTGGCAATCACTCACCTAAGGACATGATTAGTGATTAGACACGGGGACCGTCACACCAGACACAAGTTTGACCGCTCGTCCACACATTCTGCCTTTTGTGTGTTCATGGACACAACATGTCATGGACGGTTAACACTGTGAAGTAATTACATTTGTTTTAAAACATGTTGAGTTGCGTAATATTTAAAAAGGCTCCTGAGATTACTTAAACTGCTCATTTGATAAATTATTAGTGTGTTCAAATGAGTCTGAACTCACATTAGATTAGATTAGATAATCCGTTATTTGTCCCACAGAGGGAACATTTCAGGATCACAGCCTCGGGTGCACATTAATGCACATTAATAAAAATAAAACACAAAACACAATAACAATACTAAATACTCATACAAAAATACTAAATATACAGAGGCAACAACATATATACACAAGGCAGTGACCAAAGTGAATTTCTAGCAGGTTAAAGTGTCCAGAAAAAAGTCCTATTAATCTCTGAAAATATTGGTCATTCTTCATATAAACAGATAGAAATCCCTCTCCTTCAAAATATTTTCTGTTGAATAATGTGCATGTTCACTTTGATAATTGAATGGCTTTTCCTGTAACTAAAAACATAATTTTGCTAACAAAAGTATTATAACATATAGTAACTTGATATATTTGACAAGAAAACATCTTGCTTGATCTACTTATTAGTGTTGAGTGATCTTCTGTCCCTGCGTTGGGCATCTCTCGTCCTGCTCTCTGAACCTGATGATGTGGGTCTACTTACACACTCTGAGAGTGAGTAGTGTGATGTCACTAATGACATCAGCTCTCTTTTAGTGAGCAGTTTGAAGGGATCAAAGCCGCATCTGTGATGTCACGCAGCGAGGTCATCAGCTCTCAACCAATGAGTTTTAGTCAAAGGCTCACTGTGACCTCTCAATCAAATAGGAGAAATAAACTCTGTGACTTTGATGGCATCAAAGCCATTTGTGAGGTTATAATCTCTCAACTCTTTGAGTGAGCAGTTTGATGGGAATCAAAGCCATCTGGGATGTCACACAGAGATGTCATCAGCTCTCAATTATCAAATTAAACGTGCACATTATTCAACAGAAAATATTTTCCAGCAGTCGTTATCCAGGGCTTGACAATATTTTCTGTTGAATAATGTGCATGTTCACTTTGATAATTGAATGGCTTTTCCTGTAACTAAAAACATAATTTTCCTAACAAAAGTATTATGACATGTAGTAACTTGAAATATTTGACAAGAAAACATCTTGCTTGATCTACTTATGAGTGTCGAGTGATCTTCTGTCCCTGCGTTGGGCGTCTCTCGTCCATGCATGCTCTATCAGAACCTGAAACGAAAGGGACAAAATGCAGACAGCGTCCAGTCTCTGCAAGGAGAGTCATTCGTCCTGCTCTCAACGCTGAAACGAAAGGGAAAAAGAACGTTGCAGCCAATGCTAGTTTGACCGTTGCGTGACAAGCCACAATAATGCCGGCCTTGACGTTGAAGCGATCGTCTGTCCCTGCGTTGGGCGTCTCTCGTCCTGCTCTCTGAACCTGATGATTTGGGTCTATTTACACACTCTGAGAGTGAGTAGTGTGATGTCACTAATGACATCAGCTCTCTTTTAGTGAGCAGTTTGAAGGGATCAAAGCCGCATCTGTGATGTCACGCAGCGAGGTCATCAGCTCTCAACCAATGAGTTTTAGTCAAAGGCTCACTGTGACCTCTCAATCAAATAGGAGAAATAAACTCTGTGACTTTGATGGCATCAAAGCCATTTGTGAGGTTATAATCTCTCAACTCTTTGAGTGAGCAGTTTGAAGGGATCAAAGCCGCATCTGTGATGTCACGCAGCGAGGTCATCAGCTCTCAACCAATGAGTTTTAGTCAAAGGCTCACTGTGACCTCTAAATCAAATAGGAGCAATAAACTCTGTCACATTGATGGAATCAAAGCCATGTGTGAGGTTATAATCTCTCAACTCTTTGAGTGAGCAGTTTGATGGGAATCAAAGCCATCTGGGATGTCACACAGAGAGGTCATCAGCTCTTAATTATCAAAGGAAACGTGCACATTATTCAACTTAAAATATATTCCAGCAGTCGTTGTTAACAAAATCAGGCCTACAGAGTGTTGTGGCGATTCTTTTTCATGTGTACAGTGTTCGTAAGCAGTTGTAATGGACTATGATATATATTTTTTTATAAAAACAACTGAGAATGGATATCAGTTTTGTTTCAAAAATGATTATCAGTTCATTCACAACATGGGGTAAGGCAGTTCATGATAAAACATTTGACAACATTTAATGATGTAGCATGGTAAAAAAACAACAGAGGTACGACTGAGGTCATAGAAATACCTTCGTGTAGTCATAAAAGTACAGGCATCATTAATGCATACCTGCAAACTTGTCACCTTTCGGTGAAATTCACCGTTTTGAACTCAAAATAGGTCATCCATGTGAATCGTGGAGATCCGAAGAGGTTTCTTTTGGGGGGGGGGTCGCTTGGCCCGCTGCGGTTGAGATTGCAGTGAGACGCGGAGAAAAGTGTGAAGTGGTGCTCTTCGCAATAAAACATCTTTGATGGGACGTGTCGCGTCTCGGCCAATCAGCGTTCAGATGTCGACATCGTTTGGGGGTTCAGGTTAGCTTGAATGTTAGCCCGCTACATCTGCTGCTGTCACACTGCACCAGGGCTCTCAAGTTTTAAAGACAGGCAAGCGTGAGATTTCCATCAGCACCCGATACAGCTGACCGCTGCGCGCGCCGGCATCGAGTTGTTGACGGGGGGGGGGGGGGGGGGGGTGCTATTGACTATTTTTTTGCTCCATCCCAATGTGCGCAGACCAGCGTCGGAGCTCTGCAGCGGAACAATCGATCGGCGTATTGAGCACCCCTGCATTCAAGCATTAAAGAGCCGAGAGGTTTTTTCAGCGTGAGGAATTCGATGTGTGGCGGGAGTGCGTGAGATGACACCGAATTGCGTGAGTCTCACGCTCAATGCGTAAGACTTGAGAGCCCTGCTGCACGGTGTAGCGATGCTAACAAAGTACCCGTACGATGTGATTTAGCATATTTTTAGTATCGATACTTCATTAAGAGAGCGATCAGAGCTCACGCGCTGCTCCGTGTCGAGCTGTCTGCGCACACTGCGCTGCGCAGCGCTCACAGCGAGAGAAGTGGCGCAGCTTTAGAGACCGACTTCGGCTTCAAGAATAAAAAGATGCCAGAAGTGAAATGTTTCAGTCTGTAAAGTTGTGTAACTCTCCAGCTGCTCATCCTGATGAACTGTGTATCATCTGGTCAGAGACTAACGGCCTCATAGTGTATCATCAATGCTATGATGGAACCATGTAGTTTCATTCATATCTGGCTGTATTAATACTAATATTACTGTCATTTGTTAAGTGTTGAAAAAGTTGGTAAAAAGTGAACCATACAGATGTTTTATTTATTACTATTATAGATAAATATACCAGTCTCGTATTTATGGTACCATATTGTTTTTATGGTATTGTATTGAATTCTGGTATGGGGTATCATGATATTTATGGCAGGTATGTAATATGTATAGAAGTTATCATATGAGTATCGTGACAGGGTTAAGGTTAACCCACTCATGGCTCTATCAAGGTCGTTTTCCACAGATTGTCTTATAGAGCCAGGTCGCTGATCATACAGAGAGGGTTTTAAAGAGTCCATTTGATGCTGTGGCACCAGAAACATTGTCTGGGTATGGTCCATCTTTTGGGTTTTACTCACTTGCCCCTGTTAATAAGGCTAATTATAAAAGGAATAGCAGCTCCTAACAGAGGGAATAAAAAGCCGCCGGTCTGATTGAACGTCTTTTTCTTGTTTGTGAGTTGACCCTTTTTGGCGGCCACCAGTCTAATAAGGTTATTCTTCTTCAAGAGAGAGTGTATTGTTTGTTAGTCAGGGGGTATTACCTCTCAACACATTGAGGGCGATCTCACAAAGGGCGTTGACAAAATCAGCGTTGGCATTACTCACAATGACTCTCCACACCTTAGGTGGCGATTTATATATCAACTCGAGCAGTGCTAGATTCGTCTGCATGCGCTGAGACATCATCTCTTTTGCTTTTTAGCAATATACACAACCGGTTGTTCTGACAACACAGACGTTCTGAGTCTCAAGTGTTCAGGGGTCATGGCTTTATAATCTATGAGTAGATAGAATAGAATAGAATAGAATCAGCTTTAATTGCCATGTAGGTTTGCACATACATGGAATTTGACTCCGGTTTCACTTTGCTCTTCCGTACTTATACACACACACAATATACAATAAGCGGGATAAATATAAAAAAGACATTAAAGACAGTAGTCAAAAAGTGCAGATAGTGCAGATGGAAAAGTCTGATTAATTGTTCATCATGGTGACGGCCAGTGGAAAGAAGCTATTTCTGTGTCTGGTGGTTTTGGCGTACAGTGCTCTGTAGCGCCTACCAGAGGGCAGGAGTTGGAACAGCTTGTGTCCAGGGTGTGAAGGGTCTGCAGTGATCTTTCCTGCCCGCTTCCTGACTCTGGCGGTGTACAAGGCCAGAATGGAGGGGAGGCTGGAACCAATGGTTCTTTCTGCAGACCTGACGATCCGCTGTAGTCTGACTCTGTCCTGTTTGGTGGCCGATCCAAACCACACAGTGATGGAAGAGCAGAGGACAGACTGGATGATGGCGGAGTAAAAAAGGATCAGCAGCTCCTGAGGCAGGTTGAACTTCCTGAGCTGGCGCAGAAAGTACAGCCTCTGCTAGGCCGGGTGTGTCGCATCATTAAACGCCTCTAAAAAATGTTTTGTATTACCTGGAAACATTTGTCCGGCCAATAACAGAATCTGACATTTATCCCGCGGATTTTTAAACAAAACAAGATAGTTGGTGTTTAAACTAATAGTACGACTAACCTTACCCTGAATAAATAAATTTTGCACAAAATATATACAGCTGAGATTTCTATGATGTACATATTTCGTAAAAACATTTTGAACCTCGATGTTATTACTTGCATCATTCATCAAATCGTCTGTAATGAGTAGGTTGTTTTTGGCTGGTGGTAGTAATACGTCATCGCACAGAGACTCTGGTAAGCCATTTACAAAGTTGATGTTTCGTATCTGCAGGAGTTGATCATATAGAGGCTGCCAACAGGAGTAGATGTAAACAACGTTATCAAAATGATGTGAAATAACCCTCTCAGCGTTGGCAATAATATCCTTGACAAAAAATGTCTTTCCACAATTTGAAGGGCCACTAACGACCAAACTGAAGGGATGTTGAAAACGAGCGTCAAAACCCTGCGCTATATCAGTAGCCATATGGGAGAGTGGGTGTAATCGCGCAATACCCGACGTTTATTGTATATCACGCGAACCTTCTTTAAAACTGTCTAGTTTTTGAGATGAGAATGTTTCTTATCCTGTTTGATGGTGTCAGAAGTAGTCGTTAAAGAGGGGGCGGGAGTGTTTTGATTGGCTACAAAAGCAAGCACCAGGCCTATCAGAGACGAGGGTGTGACTATCGCAGCATTTTTTAGGGACCCCTTTACAAGAGGACAACCAGCACATCGCGAAACCTAGGCAGCCATCGGACATCCCTTCTATCGAAGGGGTGTAACTATTGGAAGAGAGGGGGACAGCAAGCGAGTCGTATTATCTCTAGTGACATCTGAGGAAAATGTGGCATTCCAGGCCTTCACTTTTCTAATGTGCCCATCAGCCTGTTTGAAGGGGCTCGTGTCTGCAAGTGTACATGTTTAACTGTCCAACTTTTAAACTGATCAGATGGCGTCAGCAACCACATGCAAAGTTATTTTTATTGAGGAAGGATAAACAAGGTTTTAAAGTTTAAAATATTTTCCAAAGTTCAGGAAAAAAATACCACAAACACACACACACACACACACTGGCCATACATTTCACTGAAATACAAAGCTTTGCTTGAATATCCAGATATAAATGAATTGAAATAGACTTTAAAAGATCAACATGAAAGACTTAACTACACCAATGTAGTTTGTTTTGTTTATATTTATATATGTTCATAGCCCTCTGACCAAGTGCATGCATTGCCCTAGAAAGTACATGCAAATTAACATGTCCTCTGCAAGAGCTCATAGGCTCTAATTGCAAAGAAAAGTCATTAAAAATGTAATTAATAAATAAATATCATTATGAAATGAATTGCATGTCTTTATAAAATGTAACCGAATACATAAAGCGGCATAATACTTATACAAAACTGACTGACTGGCATAAAATAAATGATCAACACAAATGTTAATTTATATGTATTGCTTTTATCTGTACTGTAGGCAGACATGGCTAGATGCAAACTGTCAGTGGAGGAGCAAAGAAAAAGAAGACAGAGAATAGACAGAGATCCAAACAACAGAAGGGACACTCTAGAGAAGGAGACACTCTGCACACTATTATTAGATATTTAAATACTTAAAAGTGTCACTGAATCATTTAAATTAAAATAAAATGATTTCTAAGGCATCAGCTGGAGTTGACAAATGTCAACCGACCAACTGGATAAATGTCATTATGTATAAAAAGTGATTTTAAAAACAAACTTGTTCCTTTACAGGGTTTGTTAGGCCAGACCACTGTCTTTCCCCCCAAGGTTTAGGCCACCCTGCTACTAATTCTCAAAAACAGCCATATATCGATAAGAAAGGCACAGGATCTCTTAAAACAGTCATATATCGATAATAAAGGTCAGGAAAAGGACTTATAAAGACAAAAACAACAGCCCATTCAAATAACATACCCAATTTAACACTTTTATTATATATACTTATTTAATATCCCCTCACCTCCTACACCTCCTCCTCCTCCCTCGAAAAAACACCCCTATATCGATAATAAAAGCCCAGGAAAAGGACTTATAAAAGCCTAAAACAACACATACTGTACAAACCACATACTGTTCATTTTATTAAGTTAATTCACTAAAAACATTGCATGGACTACATGCATTGGTGTCTTAACTGCATATAACCGCTTAATATGTTTACATTTTAAAAATATATTTGTGTTTCATCCTCCACAGAAAGACAGTGGAGCCCAACAGCACCTACGAGAAGACTCTGGAAGTCACCCCCATGCTGGCTGAAAACAAGGACAAAGGGGGGCTGGCGCTGGACGGGCGACTGAAGGACGGGGACACCAACTTGGCCTCCACCACCATGTAAGGGCACAAATGGCACAGGCAGCGGGATCTACATGTACTTCATGAAACTGGTCTGCCATGTGCTGTCTCTTAAACATACTAATCACACAAATCCTTGTTGTAATTCTCCAAAGGCTGCGGCAGGGTGTTGAAAAAGATCTGTTGGGGATCCTGGTATCCATGAAATTGTTATTGTTGTGTCTCTCTGCAGTGATGTCACAGTGGAGCTGCCGGTGTGGCTCATGCACCCCAGACCTAAAGGTATTCTTTCAATAACTCACAAAGAATAACATTTTCTTTGCTACCAGTGCATCTCGTGAATGTTCTCTCCCCTCCTCCCCTCTTCCCCCCATCTTCTCGTCCTAATATTTTCTTTCTCTCACATCCACCTGAGCAGAGTAAAGGCCGAATATCAATGTGAGTACTAAATCCCTTTTCGGTGACATCACCATAGATCATATTGTTGAGATGTATTGTACAAGTTGCCAAGTGAGGAGAACACATTAGGGGATATTTTGACATGTATTTCAAGAATTATTGCATGAAATGGTTCTCTTAATGTTTTGATTTTTCCAATTACATTCTTGACAAAATTATCCCCCTTTGTTTTCTATGTTTTTATGCATGTTCATACATTAGGATCAGTCTTTCTGATCGCTTATAATCCGTCAAACTATCACAATAAAAAAAAAAAATTATAGTCAAACTGTTTTTTAGATTATTTTAAAAAGTAATTGCCCGTTTATGGTAACCTACAATAAATGCAGTTCAGTGATCATCCATATGGAAATTTAATGCGTAGGGTTGTATGTTATGAGAAGTGTTTTTAATAACAATTTCAGGTAGCGATTGTGTTAATTGTGTCCATGTAGTATGTGTTTTGAACTTCTTTGTGTATCCTTCTTCCCAGACAGGATGCTACCATGGAGGTTGAAACCTACAGAAAGACCGGATGACAACGAGAGGAAGTGACACAAAACAAAGAAGAGGGATATGAATGGTGAAATGAACCAATATAAAACATTTTTTAAAACTGAGGAGTGACCTGTTCAGCGCACCATATGCATAGATGACAGTCATAGATGTGGGTATTCTTGTTGTTCTTGTTTAATTACTGTGACTAATTACTGTGACCAATTTCAAGAGTACAAGAAAATGGGCACTCAGTTTGAAGCCAGTACACGCCACTGTGCTTTGGACTTGTGGTTCAATATTATGTTTCCTCTTTCTGTAAAATGTATCAGATTATGATTTTCTCAAATAACCAATAATACAATAAAAAATATTGTAAAAACGTAATTATTGTGGTGTAGCTTTTGTATATGTTTCGGACTCCGGTGATTTTAGGGCGATTTGATTTGTTCTGTTTAGTTTGGAGGACAGAATATAACTCATTGCTGGACTATTATTATCTTATTCTGTTTTAAGCATTGAGCGTCATGATGGACAGCAGTGTGTCGAGTTCACAGTTGAGGTGCTGCAGCCACGAGGCGCATGCGGCAGTGATCACACCTGTAGCCCATCAGGAGGTAATCAAGAAGACCTCTCTCGCTCTCTCGCTCTCTCTCTCTCTCTTCGCCTTGGGAGAAGGCTGAAGGCCAAAGTCCCCTAACGGGAAGACTCTTTTGTTAAGTTTGACCCCATATCTTTACTCCAATCTCTTTATTAAAGGTCACCTTTTGTTTTATACCAACTGCCTCCGTCTCCTGTTTCTGTCTTCTGTCCAGCGCTATTTTTATAGCCATAGAAATATGATGTTCAGTTTTCTGAGTGTTTAAATTATACACTATTGTAAAACTACTATTTTATAACCAATATAGTGTATACATCTTCTGTCGCATCAGGTGTGTTTTTTTAAGACCAGAAATAAGATGTATTCTCATCAAAAACATCCAGAATGAGAAAAATGGTGTCATGAAGGATGTTTCCTATATTAACTCAGACGTTGTTATATATATGAGTTTTGAGTTTTTAGGTGTTATTTTTAAATTAAAATAGATATTTGGAAAGGAAATACCGTGGTCCAACTCGCTGAAAATCTATGAAAATAGATTTGTATAACACATTGGTAGTTTGTGATATTTATATACATGTGTTTCTATAATCATACATTAATTTCACTGCCACAATGGTAATAACAGCTGGGATTTTATTTAAAGTCACTTTGACATGATACGTATTTAATAAAAAAAGATTCATGTAGTGGCAATTAGAGGCCAGTTTTTTAAAGTAAACTTTGAGAGACTCCAGAAGGGGGCAGTACTATAACGTCACGGAGGCTAACTGCCGTAAAAACTCACAAAAGAAGAAGAAGAAGGAGGAACTTGGCGACTCTGACGTCATCACGCTGAACGTGTAGCACTGAAGCAACATGGCTCTGAATGGAGGTTTGTGAAGTTCTTATTTTATAAGCAAACAAACTTTGAGTGCTATCCACAGAACAGTATTGTGTCGCGCACGTAGTCATAAATTACCGTGTGGGATTTTATTTATTCTGAAAGTGTTCGTCCGCACCGAACAGATTACGTTAGCCGACGTTAGCCACGTCGGTTGGCTAGCTAGCTTATCACCATTCTCTAGCAGAGCACTGCGGCAACGCTAAGCACGTTTAGAAAAACAACGAAACCTCGAGCGGCACATCTGCGAATCAGAGCAACAGTCTTGTGAAGTGGAATGAATACGTTCGGCAAAAGGGCTAACATCTACACACACACACACACACACACACACACGCGCGTTAGAGCAGTGCAGAGGCCTGTTGAATGTGTGAGTGTGTGTTATTAAAGCACAAAGCTCTGCAATTGCCGAGTACAGTTGAATTAAATCAACACGATGTCACTGCCCCTAGATGACAAGGACTATGAGTGGGAGCCTCCAACAGAGCCGGAGATGAAGGTGATCCAAGCTCGCAGGGACCGACAAGACAAAATCAGCAAGCTGATGGGAGACTACCTGCTCAAAGGATACCGGATGCTGGGAGAGTGCTGTGACGTGTGTGGGGTGAGTGAAGTGGACTCGTGCGATTCTGGTAGCTTCGGTGATGTAGTAAAGATGGAGTCGTCTTATCGTGAGTGTTTTAAAATTAAGTTTGCTTTCGGTTTCCAGACAATTCTTCTCCAGGACAAACAGCAGAAGTACTACTGTGTCTCGTGTCAGGAGCTGGACTCGGATGTTGACAAGGACAATCCTGGTATGTACACACACACACACACACACTCTGATTTAATGCACCCACTGTCTCCTTTCCGTCATGACTGTGCTTCTTGCTTT
This sequence comes from Pseudoliparis swirei, assembly GCF_029220125.1. Classification (NCBI taxonomy): domain Eukaryota; kingdom Metazoa; phylum Chordata; class Actinopteri; order Perciformes; family Liparidae; genus Pseudoliparis; species Pseudoliparis swirei. Next base: position 8,137,425 of record NC_079390.1, read on the forward strand.
ACGCCTTTTTTTTAAACTATCGGTTCTTCTTCCCATCTTTCCCGTTCTCCTTTTTCTCCACCCCTCAGCTCTGAATGCACAGGCTGCGTTGTCCCAAGTGAGAGAGCAACAGCTTGCAGCTCAGTCCAATGCACCCACCCAGGCACCCACCCAGGCACCCACCCAGGCACCCACCCAGGCACCCACCCAGGCACCGCCCGAGGCCCCCGAACTCATCGGAGGCCCCAGCAGCAGCAGTCAGGCAAGTGTGTTGGTCCCTCTGCCCAGACCAGAGCACTGTGAGGGGGCTGCAGCAGGGGGGAGGGCTCTCTTGCCTCCGCCTGCTCTCCCTCCTCCTGCAGCTCCTGCCCCCACCCCAGTCCCGGCACCGACTCGCCCCCCAGTGATTCCACAGAGCCCTGTCCTCCAACCGATGTTGCAAGAAGCTGAGGAGGCTGTTCTAATCAAACTTCGATGGGCCACCAACCAGCTCCAGAGTTCGGCCTCCATGGAATCAAGTATCCAGCTCTGCAGCCTCATCACCAGCTGTGCCAACTCGCTGCGCAGCCTCAAGGAGCTCAGTCAGTAACCGTCGTGGGAAAGGTTGAAACCCTGGAGTGCTGTTTCTGCTCGCCTCTGTCCTGGAATACTGACTCTGGTGAGCTGCTTTGCAGCATTTCTCTTGGACTGACTCCTTGCATAGAACTGAATTTAAAATTGGTCGGCAAATGCACTAGAAATAAGATTAAAAATGTCATAAGTTCACAAGTTGCTCTCGAGTTAGCGTATGGCTTGCAGAAATATAATGTTACATTGTTTCCTACAACATTTAAGTACACACGTTTGAACATTTTGACTTTTTTGTTGTCAATTTGTAAGTTATGACAGGAACAGAACATGTCTAAATGCACCTTCGTCATTGGTGTGGATTAAAAAACATCTTGACGTTACAACGTTTTAAAGCGAGTAATAATCTATGCTTAGGCTTTAATTAATCAAAAAAAGCCACCAAATTGAAATCTTGGTAAATGTCAATATTGGTTTTCTCATTGGTTGTTCAGTATCCAAACCAATGCTGTCCAAATTCAAACAAAAGCTCAAGCTCTTTGCCCAAATGTCTGTATAATTGTGTGTCTGCACATGCAACAGTGTTGTTGCTGATGTACGACATACTAGACCGAAAGTCCCCAACTCTAATGTAGAGACGACTGTTGGTTGTTGGAAGCGCCAGTCCTCTGACAAGAGATGCATTTTTATATTTGCTGTCCGGTCTGGGTTCACATGGATATTGCTGTCTGAGTCTCTGGTGATGCAAAGATTGTCAATGTGTGCTGGAAGGTCTGAGGTTTTTATTGTAAATATATTTGATAGGTGATGATGGGGATGTGGCGCTCAGACGAAATGGGGCCGCATTCGGGAGTCAGTCATTATTCTTCATTCATTAAAAGCATCAAGAGCAAATAAAAATGTGCACTTCATATTATATAAAGGCTGGCGTCAGTTTTGTTCGAGAATTTTTCTCTGTCAATGTATAGTTACGTCTGCAGACTAATTGACACGTGTTGCCACTTTGTTTTAATGCATGCCTGACTACCAACTTGTCAGTCTTGTTTGGATCGATGCGCGAGACTGTGTGTGTAAACTAAACTAGAGTCCCAACAATACACACCGACAGACTTTCCCCCCCTCTGTCGCGGGGCGTGGCGCCGGGAGGAGCGGGGGGGCTGTCTGTCGGTGAACTCTCCCACACAAAGGGAGAGGAAAGAAAACAAAGCCAGGAACTGGAAGCCTGACATTAACTTGAAAGTCAGCGCCTCGTGCCGCGGACGGTGGTGCGTCGACTTGACGGTTGCCGGACACTGGACACAACTTCTGCTGGGGGAGAGGGGGAGATCGCACCCTGGGGTGATGGTGAGACGACATTAGGCTGTAGGCGCATTTCGAGGGAGGACTTGTTTTCCTGGCGGCGGCGCAATGAACGGGAGTCGGCGCAGCGGCCCGGGCTGTCCGGTGAGCGCGGGCTTCACGGTGGAGGGGCTGCCGCCGCTGCCCAAGGGCCTGAGCGGGATCCTCAACTCCAGCGGCGGGTCGTGGCGGGACATCGAGAAGGTGCACAGCAAGAGAGCGCGCATCCAGGCCGACATCAGCCGGGGCAGCGGGGGCGCGCCGCGCGGGCACGGCAAACCGGGGGGACTGGCCGCTGCTCTGGCGCTGCTGCGGAAGGAGATGGTGAGGTGGTCTGCGAGTATCCTGCCTTTGTCTGTGAATAGTACACATCAACAAATGTGTAATGTCCTGTGCACAGAACTCCTGGTCAACTGGCCTGGTCTGCTTAACACATGTGCACTTTTGGTTAGAAATAAATACAATTAATTGAAATTAAAATAAAGATCGCCGGAGATCTTGGCATACTCGGCACTTTATTTTCCTTGACACTTTAACCTGCTGGAAATTCACTTTAATCACTGCCTTGTTATATATTTTGTTTCCTCTGTATATTTAGTATTTTAGTATTAGTATTTAGTATTGTTATTGTGTTTTATTTACATTTTATTAATGCTCTAATGTGCACCCGCTGCTGTGATCGTGACATTTCCTCACTGTGGGACTAATAAAGGAATATCTAATCTAATTGTGACAACAACAAATCTTCACTCAAGCGTTTCTCTGTCTTTTTCCAAACTTTTAAGACAATTTTTTTTAAATGGAGATGAAGAAGAATCCGGTTTTTTTGTCTTGCTCTTTATGTGGTAAAAGGTGAAAATAAAACTAACTCTTTATATTAATATATTTCTTGACCAGAGCATATTTTGTGTTAGGTCGGCCTGCGTCAGCTCGACATGTCTCTGCTCTGCCAGCTGTGGTCTCTCCATGAGGCCATCCAGGAATACAAGGGCTACTCGCTTCTGTCTGGGGCCTCGCTCAGTGCTGATAATGGATCCTCTGAGGAGGAGGACGAAGATGACGAGGAGACAGGAATCCCCTCACAGCCTCTGTCCTCCTCGTCCCTGTCTCTGCCTCCACCCAGCAGCAACTCCAGGGACCAGTGGATCAAAGACTCCTTTCATATCCCATGACGTGGATACACACACATGCACTGTGCGGTTTTCTTAAAGTTCATTTCTCTTATACCATTAGAACCATTTACACTCGTTTTTAATAGCATGCATCTTCTGGCCAGTCTGTTTTTCTGGCAGTGGACCAATCTAATAACCACCAATCAATATAGCTGTGATGGTTGACTGGCAGTGTTTCTAATATTGCACTGTTAAAAATCCCATCGATTGTATATCTTATCAAAGATTAAGAATGACTAAAAGAAAAAGAATCACGACAGAGAAGTGAGACCAGATGTTTTCTTCATTGCATATTATTCATGCTACATGCTGCTTGCTTGTCAGTGACATTGAGTCGTGTGAAATATAACAATTCCTGAAGGTCAGATTCCATGTTTGATACCTGCCTGTCTGTTGGTTTCTGATAATTACAGACTTTTTAAACTCCCTGCTCTCAAACAAGCAGCACAATCTTTCCCATCGCACATTTTCTGCCATATAGTATCTTGACTGAAGTACAGAAATGTCGTCCATCTGCATTCTCTTTAGTTCTCGAAGACATTTTGAACAGTATTCACAGAGCCAAATATAAGGAATCGTTATTTTTGAAAACAATGTTTAGCTTGTCTTTCTATAACAACAGCCATTTCGAAATATCCTGACATTTCTTGTTGGATTAAGAGCGTCAAAAAAAGTGTTGCAGTAATTGGCTGCAAGACATCGACGTTTTTGCAGCTCTGCTTTACGTTGCATGTGCTGCTTCATTCTCGCCGAGGACACTAGAAAGGACCTTTAATCTGGACACCGCTGGACTTCATCAGTCCAAACTCATAACATGCCTGAGTAAAAATGAGGCTAACTAAAGGCTAATTCTGGTGGGATACTGCTTGGTTGAAGGCATATTAAACCACTAAATAATCTTTTTTTTCCCCTGTAACATCTTTAACGTGCATTTTTGTTTGTTTTTTAGCTCAAATTTAGAACTGTACAAAGCATATGACTATTCAACTGTGTTTTATGAAGTAAAGTGTCACAGTGTGCCAAATAGTCTTGCTAATGCTTCAGATAAGCCAGTAAATGACTTGTTTTGTTTGTAAATCTTAAAATAAAACTAAATTGTACACCACAGACATGCACAGTTTTTCTGTATTTGGTTTAAAGGTAATGCGAGGATGATATTGCATGACGTGACCAACAGGGGACACACTGTGCCTATAAGAGAGCTCCCTCATTGCTGCAGGCCTCCCTCTAAGGTCATGTTTAAAGCAGCAGTGGGGAAACCATTTGCTGTGTGGAGAGCAGGAATGAAGGGGGGGGGGGGGGTGGGGTATAGACAGTCTCATGCTGTTCTCTATTTATAATCAACATATGTTGTGGTTATTGTTAGAAACTATCGGTCTCTCTGGCAGCCGGGAGCGAGCGTTGAACTGCGTGGGTGCGTCTCTTTATCACAACGCTCGTCTTCTCCCCTGTCGGCCTCTCTTCAATTTGCCCCGTTCTTTCTTTCTCTGCCGCTCTTTGTCTCGTTGTTGGCCATCTTTTAGCAATTGCTGTTATTATCACTCCACATAGTTACTCCCAAGGGCTGTTATTGCACTATAGTCAGGGGATTATTTGAATAAATAGACACCAGGCTGGATGTCAGTGTAGTGGCTGTCATGGGGGGGGGGGGGGGGGGGGGGGGAGCTAAATGACTATAATGTGTGATGATGAAAAGCAGAAAGTATGTAGTAGCACAGTAGTCGGATCTGGTAAACAGGAAGCAGTGCAGGCTGTGAGTACCTATAGAGCAATAATGCACCTATGAATAATCGACCCACGATGTAATCTTAGACCGACTCTGAGTCATGAGAGAGTTGCTGCTGCCCTCCACCCCAGCTGCTGCTGTCCATCCATCCATCCCGTTACCCCTAAAAATACACTCATGCTCTCACTGAGGAAAATCCCTGTGCTCTGACCTAGCTTGAACACACACACACACACACACACACACACACACACACACACTGGCTCTGGAAACTGTTCCTCTGTACAGTTCCTGGATGAAACACAAGTTTCTTAAAAGCACTGAATGACGCAACTGCACCTCAGGAAGTGCCTCGAGCGTGAGCTCAACTTTATTTTAATATTATACACATCCATCGATGCTGATATGCATGTCATGCTTAAAGTCTGTGCGTTTTGTACGACAGCTTCATACACCTGCAGCAGGACGTCTGAGTGTAGAGCTGATTATGAGGAGCAGTCAGATAAGCTTGTCCAGTGACACGCAGAGGATCAAAGTCTACAGCTGGGACTGCAGACATGTCTCCTCGCAGGCAGTGGAGCAGCAGAGAAAACAGCTTTGCATACTGCTGCATCACCACCAAGTCTTTGCATATCCTGTCTCGCTCTCTCTCTGAAGGAAGGAGGAGGAGGGAAGACAGCAGACCTTTACAACAAGACGTGGCTCCATGTGGGTTATTGCTGCCAGTGAGGGAGAGAGACGCTGTTTGAGTGACAGCCAGCTGGGCGGGTCGGTTCCTCTTCGCCTCCTGGCTTCAGTCGCCAGTTCTGTTCGGCTCCTTCACTACATGGACGACACTTGCCAGAGAGTGATTCAACTTATTGCCGATGAGCGCAAGCCGCAGCTCGAGTGAAGTCCATCATCATCATCATCATCATCAGTAGCAGAAGAAGAAGAAGAAGAAGAAGAAGAAGAAGAAGAAGAAGAAGAAGAAGAAGAAGAAGAGGTCCTTTTAAGGAACTTATTGGATTACTGTTCCGGAGTGTTCCTCTCTTTCTACATCTCACCAGAGGAAGCGATGACTTCGGTATGGAAGAGACTGCAGCGCGTGGGTAAAAAAGCGTCCAAGTTCCAGTTCGTTGCCTCTTACCAGGAGCTGGTGTTGGAGTGCTCAAAGAAATGGTGAGTTCACGAGAGTGACGTGAAGAGTGTTCATGGGCGCGTGTCTGTGTTTGACAGCGGGATAAAGTCCCCGAGCAAGTTCAGTACGTTGTTAACTATAACAAGACTCCATTATCATGAGTGTCATGCTGCGAGAGTTTCCGCTACATCGACGAGGATGAGGGCGGCCCTTGTGGCTGCGTGTGATAAGCGGCTCCTCGGTGATAGTGGGTTCGATTCCCGGCCGCGCCTATTGAGCGGTAACCTGTAGAGTCCACTCCTCAGGATCATTGCTCTTTCAAGATGACTCATTTGATATTAGAATACGTGCGTGTGCAGAGACGTTATCTGTAAAACACAACATTGACAGACGTGGAACCAATATGAATAAGAAGAGCATATAGTCTGTAGTTGTCATTCCCTTTATGTTTTAAAGATGTATACACATGCAGGTAATCAGGCCCAGTGCCTGTGCTGTATTGTGAGAAAAATTTACTTTTACTTTCAACATCAATATTTAATTTTCAATGATGTTTCATTGTAATTGTAAGCAGAATCATTAGTCATTGTGTTTCCAAGCTGCAATCACATCAATGTGTGGCGCTCCAGCTCCGGAGGGCTTTCCCCTCTTGTGCAATATCCTGTTGTACAACACATTTGGGAGGTGGCCAGGTGATGCAGAAATGAGCATTATTCTGCTCAGACATATACACTGACTCAGCATCAAAAAGAACACATATTTCACCATATTGTCAAAAGGTGTATGTAAAGGATGCTCGGGTCACATTGAAAAGCAATACTGGGAATAATATCGCCACTTTATCTCTCCAGATTACATTGAAGTATGGAATAATTGTGTAAGCGGCTTGTCATCGGCGTGATAACAGACACTGTTGTCAATAAGGTGTCAGAGTTTGATCAGCAGAGAGCTGTTGTGTGTACACATAGAAGAGAAGGAATAGATTAAGAAAGAGTGACAACTCCCACACCGGATTTAATCAGATTTGGTAACCCTTTACAGTGTGTGAAACAACGTAGCTAGGAGAAGAGAGGACATGTGGAAGTGAGGAAAGTGAGGAAATGAATCCAAAATCCTCGGCCAAGGCCTTTAGGCCAAAGGTGGTTTTTCAAATGAAAGTTCTTGTGGGATTAAATGTAGTGGTCACACAGTAACTGATACTTTAAGATCACATCAGACATCAAATGAATCCTCGGTCTCAGCGCTGTATTTATGAACGGGTCTCACAAGTCACATGTGTGACAAGACCGGCACCAACTGCCGATGTTAGGTGAACACTACAGAAACCAGTTCATTTGAAACCAGTTGGAATGTCACACTGGGCTACAGCGCTGTACTCACATGAGGATCCTCAAAGGGCCTCCCTGAACGCCTGTGTCAATTTACGCCGCGGGGATTAGCCTAGCGGCGAGGAGATTGTTAAATGTGTGATAATATGCAACTTCGATTTATTTTAGTGGATGTAAAATGCTTCTATAAAATGGAAATGAAAAGGTAAATTGTTTGAGTTAATAAACTTAAATGGTTTAAAGCAGCTGTCTCTCTGAAACAGTGATAATTAAACCAAGTCATCAGGTTTCACACATGAGTTGCAGCTCATTGACTGAACACAGAACTATAAGAGAGGGAATACTGATCGACATTCTTTAAAGGAGTTATAATGTTGCTCTGTAATTGTCTGTTGTGTGCACACTCAAAGAAATGACTCATTGGATGAACTCAATTAAATTGTTGGCAGGTTTTCCATCCAATAATTATATGCAACTCCAACTCAAATTTAGCACATCAGTGCAATAAAATGTAATTAAGTTAGTCAAACTCATTTGTATCAAATACATCTAAAATAAAATAACGATATTCATTAAATTAAATTAATTTGTGTTTGTCCAACTCAAAATATAAACTAACTAACTAAAAAAATATGCAAACTCCACGCAGAAGGAACGCCCCGACTGGGAATTGAACCCATGGGCCTCTGGCTGTGAGGCGACAGTGCTAGCCACTACACCACCGTACAGCCCTGAATGTGTCTTCACCTCATGCAAACAACTGATTTTCAGAAGGCGCATGCGCAAAGGGTAGTCCCCGATGAAACACATTTATTTTGAGTTGATATGCACACCATCTAACCTAAATAAATCTAATAAATGAAAGTATTCATACATTTTGTGTTACACCCATTAAATATAAATATCTATTTTTGTAATTGATTTATTTAAATGTATCAAACAATATTTAAATGTGTCACCTCTAAGAAGGGCTTGAATCGTTTTTTTGAGTGCATATAGGGCGATCAAATTAGTCCTCGATCAGCCTTTAAATATGCAAGTTGTGTGCCAACTTTCACTTCTATTATATTTGCCATGTCGGCTTCACAACCTGTTTCTGCCTCGAAGCGGAAAGCATAACTGTGACTGGAAGGAGGAGATGTTCACCATAACAAGCTCTTATGAACAGAGGAAACACATTTACAGAGGGCCGAAGATAAGCAGGTCTGGAAGCTTGGACATGACAACAGTCAGAAAATGATCAAATGATGTTGACGCAGGCAATTTAGTGGCAGAGATGAAATTAAAGACTTAGCAACAGGCTATTTTTACAGTAACACAAGGAGTGCTTTATGTGACCAAAACATGAGCTGGGCTTGGTGAGTAAGTTATTTTACTGTCTGTAAAAGTGCATAAGTTCAGTTTTCATATAGCAAACACAATAACAAACACAACTAGAACGGGCACTCGGTAGAGCGCATACCTTCGCATATCACAAGATTGTGCATTGAATTATGAACATTTTGGCATTAGTTGCATGCCAATTGGATAAAAATGGACCTTTTCATGACCTTGACCTTGACCTTTGACCCGATCGATCCCAAAATCTAATCAAATGGTCCCCGGATAATAACCAATCATCCCACCAAATTTCATGCGATTCGGTTTAATACTTTTTGAGTTATGCGAGTAACACGCATACAAATAAATAAATAAATACACGGCGATCAAAACATAACCTTCCGCATTTTCAATGCGAAGGTAATAACAAACACCACATGCGGTTTAAAAGGAAACATTTCAACATGGGTGTGGTTCATGTTTGTCACTCCTCTCAGCGGCGGACTAACTTGGCTGCTGAATTAACAAAACACAATTACAGTAATTACATGTTGCTCAACTGCATTACAGCCTCATGTCTGCCTGTGTAGATCCCGTAGTTACTGAGCCGCGGGTTCAGAAGGTGTTGTTGTGTCTTTGTGTTTGGGATCATACGTCTTGTCTCCCGTTTGAACCGTTCCTTCTTTCCCCATCGTCATCCAGGCTATTTCTAATGCCACTGACCCCCGAACACACACACTGGGCCACACAAACACGCGTACACACACTGACTTTGCACTGATTCACTGCAGCTGGAGACAATATTCATCTAATCTATGGTCTAACATTTAAAAGAGCATCCGTAGGTGTTGAAATAGAGTTGTAAAGATAACATATTTAGAGCTGACTGAGATTTGAGAAGCATCACGAGTTATGATTATGTTCAGGTATATTATTTGGTGTGTGTGTGTGTGTTCTCTTGTAAAGGGGAAGCTATACTTTCGGTCAAGATGCACAACTCACATGCACAGACTCAGATCACATGACCTCCTGTCACACTGGGAAACAAACATACATGTGTTACCAGCACGCTTATACAATATGACAGAGACACACACACGCACACAAACACAGACATTAACACAAAGTATACATTGTGTAGCCTAATTACAGATAAACAGCTGCATGAAATACACAAATGTGCTGCGCACACATTCACAATGTTAGCAATGACATCACAGCCGTCTACATGAACACTCACGTCGGTGCCTTCTCATTATTGTCAAGTCATTATTATCCTCACAGGACCTTCTGCGAGAGCTTGTTTACTTTTTTTGGGGATAATATCCAGTTTGTTTGGAGACATGATTTAGTGACGTTTGAACAAAGTCATATTTATTGTGTTTTCAGATGTTTGTTTGGCCGAGATCAGATTAGGTCATCAATACTATCCGGAAAGAAGATGAGGCGAGACGTCATTCCTGTGTGTTGATTGATGTTTTTTCTCCTGTAGGCAACCAGACAAGCTGAGGGTGGTGTGGACCAGGAGGAACCGACGCATGTGCTCCAAGGTGAACCCACTAAACACCACACACACACACACACACACACACACACACACACACACACACACACACACACACACACAGAGGCGCTCACCGTCTCCTGAGGTGGAAAGTGACTCATTTACTCAATTACTGTACTTCAGAACAATTATGAGGTACGAATTTCTATTTTCAGCTACTTTATATTTCTATTCCATTAAGTTCAGAGGTAAATATTGTACATTTGACGGCACTGCTTTTATTTTGAAGCTTTAGTTACCTCTTATTTAGCAGATTATGATTATTAAAGCAACAATAATAAACAACAAAAGTGTTTTTATTTTATTAATTAAACTACCTGGGAGTATGTATTTAAATTACTTAATTGCTTTTACTTAAATTACATTCTGAATGGATAACCTTTACTTGTTTCCTTGTGTTTATACACTTAGTATTGCTATTTTTACAGAAATAAAAGTTCCATCACTGTCTCATCACGGTGTTTGTTGTGCAGCTCCACAGCTGGCAGCCTGGAATCAAAAACCCCTACAGGGGCATTGTGGAGTGGCCGGTCCCAGAGAACATCGACATCTCAGTTACGCTCTTCAAGGTACCAAAAAAACACTCCACACACACACAAGTGGGATAAATTATCGGGGAAAACGGAGAGTGGAGAAATATAACCAACACAGATGCTTCCATCGAGAGGACGAGGGGTCCAGTCGAGTGCAGAGACTTTATTTAGCTCCAAAAGCAACAACAGAAGGTACAATAATGACTACAAATATATATATAGTTACAATATACTATGTTGTATATTGTCATGTATTCATATGGCAACATGACTTTATTTGAATTGCATAGATGAGTATTGAAAATGTTATATACACCAAATACAATGTACATATATATATATATATATATATATATATATATATACATATATATAAATATACAGGACTGTCTCAGAAAATTAGAATATTGTGATGAAGTTCTTTATTTTCTGTAATGCAATTAAAAGAACAAAAATGTCATGCATTCTGGATTCATTACAAATCAACTGAAATATTGCAAGCCTTTTATTCTGATTTATTGCTGATTATGGCTTACAGTTTAAGAAAACTCAAATATCCTATCTCTAAATATTAGAATATCATGAAAAAGTATACTAGTAGGGTATTAAACAAATCACTTGAATTGTCTAATTAACTCGAAAAACCTGCAAGGGTTTCCTGAGCCTTGACAAACACTCAGCTGTTATAAATCTTTTTTTTACTTGGTCTGAGGAAATATTAAAATTTTATGAGATAGGATTTTAGAGTTTTCTTAAGCTGTAAGCCATAATCAGCAATATTACAAGAATAAAAGGCTTGCAATATTTCAGTTGATTTGTAATGAATCCAGAATGCATGACATTTTTGTTTTTTTAATTGCATTACAGAAAATAAAGAACTTTATCACAATATTCTAATTTTCTGAGACAGTCCTGTATATATATATGTAAATATATATATGTTTATTTTATTTGGTGTATATATAATTTCCAATACTCATCTCTGCAATTCAAAGTCATATTGCCATATGAATACATGACAATATATGTATGTATATATATATATATATATATATATACAGGACTGTCTCAGAAAATTAGAATATTGTGATAAAGTTCTTTATTTTCTGTAATGCAATTAAAAAAACAAAAATGTCATGCATTCTGGATTCATTACAAATCAACTGAAATATTGCAAGCCTTTTATTCTTTTAATATTGCTGATTATGGCTTACAGCTTAAGAAAACTCTAAAATCCTATCTCATAAAATTTTAATATTTCCTCAGACCAAGTAAAAAAAGATTTATAACAGCTGAGTGTTTGTCAAGGCTCAGGAAACCCTTGCAGGTGTTTCGAGTTAATTAGACAATTCAAGTGATTTGTTTAATACCCTACTAGTATACTTTTTCATGATATTCTAATATTTAGAGATAGGATATTTGAGTTTTCTTAAGCTGTAAGCCATAATCAGCAATATTAAAAGAATAAAAGGCTTGCAATATTTCAGTTGATTTGTAATGAATCCAGAATGCATGACATTTTTGTTTTTTGAATTGCATTACAGAAAATAAAGAACTTCATCACAATATTCTAATTTTCTGAGACAGTCCTGTATACACTATATAACAGTTAAAACAAATATTACAAATTTACTCAGAAGAATGTTGTTTACAGTTAAGATTGAAGTTGGATACAGATATAAAAAATCTGATATTCACAATTATATATTAATATTAATGATAATATGTGTGTCACATTTACACCTGTTGCATACATCATCTGTGACCCAACCAGAATAATGACCGTGTGTATCCATTACAAGAGCATGTGTGTGAAACAGTGTGTATACTGGTGGATGTGTGGGCCGCGCATCTCATTGTTGTTCTCACCTCTCCAGGAGGTCAACGCCGACGAGTTTGAGGACAAAGAGTGGACCTTTGTGATTGAGGGTGTAAGTATCTCTCTACTTGACTATTCCTCCGCTCACGATTCTTTAAATGTTTTTGTTTCTAAATCCTTTGTTTTTTGTCACCTGTGTAAAGGAGAGCAAGGGACATCGCAAGGTGCTGGCGTCGGCCGACATCAACTTGAAGCGCTTCGCCAGTCTGACGCCGACGCAGATCGACCTGACGCTGAAGCTGAAGCCGCTGTCCGTCAAAGTGGTGGACGCCACGCTCAAGCTGTCGCTGTCCTGCGTCTTCGTTCGTGAGGGGAAAGCCACGTGAGATTACGCTTTGACAATACGTGCCTGAACATGGACACCAAATACTTTAAACAACAAGAGTTTCTTTTTATGTGTTCATGTTTATTTGTTGTGAGGAATACAATTTCACTTTGGAAGTTGAAATATGACACTTAACCACATTTAATATACTGACCAGATTATTTATCAAAAGGATTTATTTGTCTCAGTACCCAGGTGAAAAATAAATATGGTAAGTATATTTAATCTTAGCATACTTGAGTATACTTGAAGCCCTACTAATCATAAATATACTTAAAGTGTGTTATTTTGGAACAACTAATTTTGTATTTAATATATTTAAGTTGTGATAAAATAGTATATAAGTACTATTTGAAGTGTATATTTTGTTGTGCTAAATTGGAACTTAAATTATACTTAGTACAATTTGAGTGCATAACTGTGTATGTGCTAGTATGCATCCCGATAGTTCACTTAAATTATATTTGTATTGTATTTTAAGTATATTTGAAATATATTTTGAGTATTTTACAACTATCTTAGCATCACATTGTACATATATTTATAGTGTGCTAATAGTATACCAAAGGTATACTTTTGATATACTATATTCAAATTCTAAATATATTTATAGTGTGCTAATAATATACCAAAGGTATACTTTTGATATACTATATTCAAATTCTAAATATATTTATAGTGTGCTAATAATATAGCAAAGGTATACTTTTGATATACTATATTCTAATTCTAAATATATTTAAAGTGTGCTAATAATATACCAAAGGTATACTTTTGATATACTATAATCAAATTCTAAATATATTTATAGTGTGCTAATAATATAGCAACGGTATATTTTTGATATACTATAATCAAATTCTAAATATGTTAATATTGAGATCATAGTATACCAAAAGTATACTTTTGGTATACTATGATCACATTCTAATTATAATAATATTATGATTATCGTATAAACGTGACACGTGTTGGCTCTCATGTTCTTGTTCCTCAGTGATGAAGACATGCAGAGTCTGGCCAGCCTGATGAGCGTCAAACCCGCTGACATCGGCAACATGGACGACTTCAACGAGAGTGACGAAGAGGAGGACAGGAGGTCTGTCACTGCTACAGGTGGGCCGTACTGACACACACACTGCATCTGCTCTCTGATCTTCACTGTGAGGTATTGCTTCTGACATTTCCTCCTCCTCCTCCTCCTCCACCTTCTTCTTCCTGCTGTCACTTCTTTTGCTCTACTCTTTTCTGGCCGCCGCAGTTGTTCCACACACTCTAATTCGCCCGAATCGCCCCGCTCCCCCTCCACCTGACAAGCGAGACTCCACTGGACCGTCTTTTCCAGTCTCAGGTAGCTTCCTCTTGCCCTTTCTTCCACCTGCTGCTTGTTTCCGTTGCCAGAGGAGGGGAGGAGGAGGAGGTGTGACCATGAATGCTCTCTCTCCGTCTGTTATTGGGAGGCTCAGTTTATGTTACCGTAATTCACACACTCATGCCATTTGTTCTGCATACCACATATTTCCCATCCAGACATTATTGAGAAGCGTGTGGTGAGCAATGCCAGAGGTGTTTCTGGAAGTGTGTTTGGAGGCATGAGGAGCGTCACGCAACATGACGTTAAAGGTTAATGTGTCCAGAGAGGCGTTGATGTCAAGCCAACAGTCTTAGATGCATGGCTTTAAGGCGCACATTGTTGACACCATCGGTGGTGGAAGAATCATTTACTTAAGTATGATTCATAATGCAACAATTAAAAAATACAAACAATTAAATTTAAGTTTAATAACAGAAGATAAATGACCAAATAAAATGAAAGTACCTAAAGTGCCTATTATGCAGTTTGGACCCTTTCAGGCTCCTTGTTATGATAAATATTACTTAGGTATTAATATGTGAGCAGCATTTGTGTTGCTGGTCGAGTGGATTTTTAATTCTCACGATAAATTGCAGGCAATTTAATCTGCAAAAAAACCTGCAAAATATAAATTAAAAAAAATTCTAGAATCTTTTTTTTAATAATCTGGTTGCTGTACTAAAATAATTGAAATTAAGTTTAGAATTTGCATAACACAGATTGAGCGATAAAACAAAATTGAAATGTGTTTGAACAGAAGTATAAAGTAGTAGAAAATGAAAATATTAAATTAAAGTACCTCAAAACTAGAGTGAAGTACTCAAGTAGATGTACTAAGTTACTTTCCACCCCTGATGTGCTCCCCTTTAGTCAAATCATCAACTGTCATTGACTCACGGTTCATTTCATTTTCATTCTCAATTCATGACCTTTTCCTTCCTCTCTTTTTCATATCTCTTTCTGCAAAACTCGACTTTCACTGATCCATCCACCCGTCATCCCTCCATCTGTTCATCCAGCCTGTGGGCGTGATGGCGGTCCTCCCAGTCCTGCCGTCCACTCCCGTCCTCCTCTACCTACTGCCCCTCGCCCATCGCCCCGTCGCAGCCGCCACCCCTTCGCCACCCCCCCTGTTCAGTCAGAGATCCCACCGTCCCCCGACTCCTCCCCTCAGCCCTCGCCCAGATCCAAGCATAAAAGATCATCAAACCCTTTTTCACCTGAGGCTCTCGCCTCTTCTGACCCACTACCTAATGCTCCGAGTTCCCAGCTCACAGCGGCCACTCCCTCAACCCAAAGTGCCTCCTCTGTCCCGCCTCTCTCTGATGTGTCTCCTGCAGATCCTTCATCCCCAATAATCCCAATTTCAACCCAAAACATCTCCTCTTCCATTCACCCTGCACCTCTCAAATGCTCTGGATCTGTGTCAGTGACTCCTGCTTTAGCAGTGCCGTCAGTTGCCCTCCATTCTTCTTCAAATACCCCCCCTAAACTGACTTTTAATCCCCCCAGTAGCTCGGACGCTGGCGTCACCTCATTAACTCCTAAAGCTCACTCCCCAGCATTCTCATCACTCAAGACTATCATAACTTCTTCCTCCTCGGCTCCCCGCATGACTTCGGTCGCAGCATCCGCTGCTACGAGCCATCCGAGCATCTCCACTGCCTCCCCACCTAAACCCTCCTGGGCCTCTAAGCCCACCCCGCCTCCATCCGTTCACCCTCCACTCGCCCGGACCCTCTCTCAGCCTCCCTCTTTGCCCAGAATCTTCCAGTCATGCTCAGGTAAAGGTATCGATGTGGCTGCATGCTTTACACTAACTGATTCCTTGTGTGTTGTTCCGGTTTAACCACATGATTTAAGGTCACGCCCATTTTACTTTACAAGTATGCTCCGATACACAGTGAGTGTGGTGTGAGGAGGATCAGTTTGTCATATCAGAATTTAGATCAACAAACAACAAAGGGAAGTATTGTGGCCGCTTTAGATGTGTTTAATTAGTCTTTGCTTGCCTCAGTTTAGATTAATATTAAATACAACTTTCTACGAATTTAAATCGTTACTCATAAATTCAGGATGTTTTTTTTTTTTTAAGTCGGTTTACACCATCAAAGTTTGGTCCATTTTGATCCCTGATTACAGACTTCTCCACATCTTTCTCTATCATTTTGTTATTCATAAACTTATTTACGAATGCACATGAAGACTCCCCTGGAATACTGTCACATAACTCGTAGTAGCGTACTCTCGCAATAACTCACGATTAAAAATATATATAAACCTCATATATATTTACATTATATTGAAACATCCATGATATAACACAAGCAACTTATCCAATACAAATATATGCACTTAACTGACTCTTACAAAACTCTTCTTCTACAGACTATTTCATCTCTGATATGTAAATCATAAGGGGATATGTGCAAATTACACTTTTATTTAAAACCTTTGAACATTAAGAAAATGTAATATTGAATTCAACCATTTTAAGTATATTGTTGTACATTTATATCATTTTTGATGACATTCAAACCACTTATTATTGTTGAGACTTCAGCTAACCCGTGTTTGTTGCTGACCCACATCACTTAATGGTGGAGGACCATTAGTGAAACACACAACATGAAATTAGCTGTGCTCTTCCCCTTTCACCGTTTCCCCCGAGCTGAATATACATTTGTTTGTCTTTCTTCCTCTTTCGTTCATCACTCCTCTTTCTCGTCTCCTCAGTTCCTATTTCACATCAACGGCGCCCCCTGGAGGATCAAACTCCTGACG
The DNA here is from genome assembly GCF_029220125.1 of Pseudoliparis swirei. Lineage (NCBI taxonomy): Eukaryota > Metazoa > Chordata > Actinopteri > Perciformes > Liparidae > Pseudoliparis > Pseudoliparis swirei. The sequence goes on from NC_079390.1 coordinate 8,154,414, forward strand.
CTCTTACTTCAGGCTCTGGTCTGTCTCTGATGCTCCACTTCTGATATTTCCCCCAAATTTTTTAAAATCAATTTGTCTTCCTTCCTGTCCTTCTATGCTTCGCTTTTAATATCTTCCATCGTCTGTCCTCTCACCTAGGCCGTGCTCACATGTTCAGACCTCACCTTATCCAACCAATCGCCCGCCCGTCTTCTCCATCTCCCTTTTCCGTTGATGCCCCTCCTCTTGAGTCAGCTCCACTCCCCAAAACTCACCCCAGTGTCGTAGAGTCAGGTAACCGATGTCCCCGTCACCTTTTACTCTCCTCTGACGGCTTCCGCCATCACGAACCTGCTCCACCTCGTCTCCGCCTCACCTTCCGTCCGCTTCCTCTCCTTTCCTCTTTGCTTTCCTCAGGGTCTCGGGGGACATGGTCGACATCTGGTGGCGACATCCCCCCCGTCCCCCTGCTGAGTAGTCCGGACCTTGATGCCTTCTGTGACCCCGCAGCTCCAGCCCTCACTGCCTCCCTTCCATTCTCCTCACCCCCCCGCTCCTCTTCTCTTTCCACCTCAGTTTTATTCTCCTCTCCTCACCCTCTGCTTGCTGTATCTCCTTCCGCTCCTTCCGCTTCGATTAGCTCCTGCCAGTCAGGTATACCAGCGAAGTAATCAAATCATCCGCTGTCAGGCTGTTTTACAGCCAAGGCAATTAATTACCTCATGCTTTATTTTACTTTTTTGGAAGCAGACTTCATCAAAAACATAATCTTGCTTTTTAGGCTCAACTTTCCCCGAGGAAACCACTCGGAGCCCTCTGAGTCGGGATAAGGGTTCTCTTCAAGATAACCGGGCAGTGGCCGGCATCAGAGTATCCAACCGGCCAATCAGACCTGCCCTGGATTCAAAGGAGGCCATCAACGCCGCACCAGCAACTATCAGGTGAGGTCATACGACGATATCACAAGAGTGACTACATTTAGATTGCTTGGTTTGGATCCTTAGAAATATGTTTGGCCCCCGACTCGCTGTGGGACACGAGAAAGTGTCGTCACACCTCAGAGCTGTCGAGGCTGTGGCCGCCTGCAGCACAGCTGGGGATAAACACACAGAGCACATCTGTGCACTTTGAGATAGGCTACCTGCTTGAAACTGCATTTACTTGTTATGAAAACATCAATAACATTCTCATTTCTGTCTTTCAAACATGAAGCTACAAGAGAAAGTTGGCATTGCATAACAAAAATACCAGACACACCAGCCTGTCTCTGTCCAAAGGAAACACAATCCGCCTACCCGCACCTTTAAAGTTCACGAATTCACATTTCATATCTTGTTTGTTTAATCTGTACAAAAAATACTCCCACAGATAACCCAGATAAGGGAAGTGGCGTCATTTTTACACTTTTTTATACGGATTAAAGGAACAAAATATAACAAATTGTACAGAGCAAAACGAGCGGTTTCACACTCTTAATGCAGAAGTAAGAGAAGGAGGTAGCTTCATATTTACCGTACAGACATGAGCGTGGCAGCAATCTTCTAACTCGCTTTTATTGCTCCTAGTTGCACAGATGTACAATTAATTCACCATTATTGCCGACATCAATATTTGTAGGAACAGCAGGGATGAAAATGTAGGGAGTTATTCCTCCAGTCCAATCATCTGCCTTGATCAGCATCATGGAAAAGTCATGCTGGTCTGAATCACCCCGAGCTGGCCCACCTTAGTGCTGACTGAGGCAAACCTGCTCCAGCTTGTGTGTGTGCTTGAGTAACAGTTTAACCTTGTTGAGCAAGAGACTTGTCAAACTCTTGCTCAAGGCCTCATGGTTCCTTTGTGGTGGTGCTTGTCTGTCCTTGACATTAACGCGCGCTAACAGTTGCAGAGTGTTTGGGACCCGGCCTCCTGTTGCACTGACCGTACGCGGCAGTGGAATAATCATCAGGTCTGTCTTCTGCCTGCTTGCTCCCACCCGTAATCACCTCCCGTATACGGTCAGCCGTGTGAAGTCTCACCCGCTCTGACCTCCCATATTTCTGTCCCCAGTCCCGTCCATTCACGTTCAGAGCTGATAATAGCCCCGCCCCCTCCATGGCCTTTCTCCAGCTGTGAGAGCTCCACCCCTCAGCAGACCTCCACCAATGTCGTGGCAGCATTTATCACTCCGAAACAGCCTACCGCTGAGGGGGAAGCTGATTTGAAAACACCTACTAATGAGATGGGTGTTATTAGCGTCTTTAAGGCCGAAAAGCCCCCACTGGCAGAGCCAGAGCCTGAGCCTGACTTTGATGACATCATCTTTGAGTCATTTGAGTCGCAGCGACAACAATCAGGGGGCTTGTTTCTGGAGGAGAAGGACTTTAAGCGAGATACGATCAAAAGGTATCCTCCGGGGTGAGTATTTATAATCGCAGATAGAATCAAAGGTCCAGAGCATTAAAATAATACGTTTGCAAAATGTAAACTGATAATAAACACGCACAGATTTAGGGTTACGTAATATTGTTTATTTGTTCTGCAGTCTGCAGAAAAACTATGAAATGGTGGGTGAAGACAAGCCACCGACGGAGCGGTTACAGGGAGCAGCGATGAAGAAGGAGGTGCTGATCAAGGCAGGGCAGGAGAAACAGAGGGAGAAAAAACAAGAGGAGGAAGGGAGGAAGAAAGAGGAAGAGCAAAGAGTAATGCTCCAGAAGCAGGAAGAGAGCAGAAAACAGAAGGAAGAGAAAAATAGACTTTTAGAGGAGGAGAAGAGGCTCTTACAGGAGGAGGTGGTCAAGAAAGAGAAGGAGAGGAAGAAAAGACAAGAGGAGGAAAGGAGGAAGAAAGAGGAAGAGCAAAGAGTAATGCTCCAGAAGCAGGAAGAGAGCAGAAAACAGAAGGAAGAGAAAAATAGACTTTTAGAGGAGGAAGAGAAGAGGCTCTTACAGGAGGAGGTGGTCAAGAAAGAGAAGGAGAGGAAGAAAGAGGAAGAGCAAAGAGTAATGCTCCAGAAGCAGGAAGAGAGCAGAAAACATGAGGAAGAGAAAAAGAGACTGTTAGAGGAGGAGAAGAGGAGGCTCTTACAGGAGGAGAAGGAGGTCAAGAAAGAGAATGAGAGGAAGAAATGTGAGGAGGAGAGACTCCTAAAGGAGAAAAAAGACAAACAGGAAAAGCTAAGAGAGGAGGAGGAGAAGAGGAAGCAGAATGAAGAGGAGAAAATGAAAAGAGAGGAGCAAAAGAGAGTGCTGGAGGTGGAGGACAAAAAGGAAAAATGTAAGAGGGAGGAAGAGAAGAGACTTGAGAGAGAGCGATTCTTGAGGAACATGAAAGAGGAGGAGGAAAAAAGGATGGAGGAGGTGAGAGTGTTTGAGGAGCAAAGGAAGAGGAGGGAGGAAGAGAAAAAGAGGCTCCTGGAAGTGGAAGAGCAGAAGAAGAAAGAGGAGAAATGCTTGAAGGAGGAGAAAGAGATGGAGCAAAAGAAAATGAAAGAAGAGGAAGAGAGGAAAAGGAGAGAGGAGGCAGAGAGAAAGAAAAATGATGTGGAGAAGGAGAGGATGAAGAGGGTGGAGGATGAAAAGGAAAAATGTAAGAGGGAGGAAGAGAAGAGACTTGAGAGAGAGCGATTCTTGAGAAACATGAAAGAGGAGGAGGAAAAAAGGATGGAGGAGGTGAGAGTGTTTGTGGAGCAAAGGAAGAGGAGGGAGGAAGAGAAAAAGAGGCTCCTGGAAGTGGAAGAGCAGAAGAAGAAAGAGGAGAAACACTTGAAGGAGGAGAAAGAGATGGAGCAACAGAAAATGAAAGAGGAGGAAGAGAGGAAAAAGAGAGAGGAGGCCGAGAGAAAGAAAAATGATGCGGAGAAGGAGAGGATGAAGAGGGAGGAGGAGGATGAAAAGGAAAAATGTAAGAGGGAGGAAGAGAAGAGACTTGAGAGAGAGCAATTCTTGAGAAAAAGGAAAGAGGAAGAGGAAAAAAGGATGGAGGAGGTGAGAGTGTTTGAGGAGCAAAGGATGAGGAGGGAGGAAGAGAAAAAGAGGTTCCTGGAAGAGCAGAAGAAGATAGAGGAGAAACGCTTGAAGGAGGAGAAAGAGATGGAGCAAAAGAAAATGAAAGAGGAGGATGAGAGGAAAAAGAGAGAGGAGGCAGAGAGAAAGAAAAATGATGTGGAGAAGGAGAGGATGAAGAGGGTGGAGGATGAAAAGGAAAAATGTAAGAGGGAGGAAGAGAAGAGACTTGAAAGAGAAAGGAAAGAGGAAGAGGAAAAAAGAATGGAGGAGGTGAGAGTGTTTGAGGAGCAAAGGAGGAGGAGGGAGGAAGAGAAAAAGAGGCTCCTGGAAGAGCAGAAGAAGATAGAGGAGAAACGCTTGAAGGAGGAGAAAGAGATGGAGCAACAGAAAATGAAAGAGGAGGAAGAGAGGAAAAAGAGGGAGGAGGCCGAGAGAAAGAAAAATGATGCGGAGAAGGAGAGGATGAAGAGGGAGGAGGATGAAAAGGAAAAATGTAAGAGGGAGGAAGAGAAGAGACTTGAAAGAGAGCAATTCTTGAAGAAAAGGAAAGAGGAAGAGGAAAAAAGGATGGAGGAGGTGAGAGTGAGGGAGGAGACAGAGAGAAAGAAAAATGAGGCAGAGAAGGAGAAGATGAAGAGGGAGGAGGAGAAGAGAAGGAATGAGGAAGAGAGAAAGAGGGAAGAAAATGAGAGAGTACTCAAAGAAGAAAAGGAGAGGGAGGAGGAAAGATGGAGAGAGGAGAAAGAGAATGAGAGACTCTTAAAGAAGGA